>NC_057810.1:730004032-730043367 GCF_018294505.1 Triticum aestivum
GGGCCGAGCGGGCCGCGAGCGGGGGGGTTGGGGGGGAGGTGGCGGCGACAGCCACGTGGCAAGGCGTGATTGGATGAGGCGGCGGCGCTGGACGTGTCCGGACGATCCGGACGTGTCCGGCGGCGCGGAGGGAGAAAGGAGCTAGGGTTAGGGGAGATTTATCCGCGAATTTCGGGGGAAGAGCTAATTTATAGATAGAGGGAGCTAGGAGACTCCAAATGGAGTGCAGTTTTCGCCCACACGATCATGATCGAACGACCAAGAGCATGGAGGGGAGTTTGCTGGGTTAGTTGGCTGATTTGGAGGGTTGCTGGGCTGCAAGAGAAAAGGGGGTTTCAGGCTACGCGGTTAACCGTTGGAGTATCAAACAACCTCCAAATGGCACAGTACTTGACAGACGGTCTACCGGTGCTATACCAAGGCCGCTTGGCAAATCACGGTCCATTCCGAGAATGTTTAACATCCGCTCACAACAGGAGACAAAAGGGAAACGCCAGAGGACATAGGAGTGCCGGATTACAAAATGGACAACGGGGAAAATGCTCAGATGCATGAAACAAACACGTATGCAAAATGAGATGCACATGATGACACAATGCCGATGATGACATGGCAAAATGCAACACGCAAGCAGCTAACATGGCAACAATGGCGAATAACTAGCAGACACCTGGCGCATTGGATCCGGGGCCTTACACGACTGCGCTAATCGAGGACGAGTGGTTCGACACCACCTCGGGGGCTGCAATCTCTACGGCGATCGAGCCGAACACCAGTCTTGTCCTTTGCGAAGATCGTGACTCCAAGGTGCCGGACTCCTTTCCGGACTCCTAACCTTCCGCGCCCCTGCCGATCGATCTCGATTGGGCGCCGATCATGGAGTTTGCCGCTGCGGACATCTTTCAGCACTCGCCCTTCGGCGACATTCTGAACACACTAAAGTCTCTCTCTTTATCAGGAGAGCCCTGGCCGGACTATGGTCAGCAGGGTTGGGATGCGGATGATGAAGAAATTCAAAGCCCACCCACCACCCAGTTTGTAGCCACTGTCGATGATTTAACCGACATGCTCGACTTCGACTCCGAAGACATCGACGGTATGGACACCGATGCAGGAGGCGACCAAGAACCAGCGCCTATAGGGCACTGGAAGGCCACCTCTTCATACGACATATACATGGTGGATACCCCAAAAGAAGGGGATGGCGATGGAACAACATAGGATGACCCCTCCAAGAAGCAGCCTAAGCGCCGGCGTCAGCGGCGCCGCTCTAAATCCCGCCAAAGCAAAAACGGCGATTCCAGCACGGGAGATAATAACACCCCGGACAGTGCCGAACACAACCCCCTCCAGCAGGATTCAGCATAGGAGGATGGAGAAGCCAGCCCTCATGAGAGAGCGGCAGACAGAGAGGTAGAGGATGATAATTATATGCCTCCCTCTGAAGACGAGGCAAGCCTCGACGATGACGAATTTGCTGTGCCTGAGGATCCCGTCGAACAAGAGCGTTTCAAACGCAGGCTTATGGCCACGGCGAGCATCCTCAAGAAAAAACAGCAGCAACTTAGAGCTGACCAAGACTTGGTAGCCGACAGATGGACTGAAGTCCTTGCGGCCAAAGAGTACGAACTCGAACGCCCCTCCAAGAGCTACCCAAAGCGCAGGCTGCTACCATGATTAGAGGAGGAAGCACCTAAACCTACATCACCAGCGCATGACACGGCCGACCGGCCACCTCGTGGCCGCGACAGAGAGGCCTCTCGGCCATCCACTCAAGCCGCACCCTGGCGTCGCTCAAAAAATACCAAGGCACGGGGAAATGCGCCAGACCTGCGAGACATATTGGAGGACAAGGCAAGGCAAACAAGATCGATCTACGGATCGCGTGGGCGCCCCACGGCACGTGACGATAACCGTCATGCCGGATATGGCAAATACGGCCAGGCCGAACACAGCAGACAAAGCTCATTTGGGCTACGTCGTGATATCGCCTAGTACAGAGGTGCCGCACACCCCCTATGCTTCACAGATGAAGTAATGGATCATCAAATTCCAGAGGGTTTTAAACCCGTAAACATCGAATCTTACGATGGCACAACAGATCCTGTGGTATGGATCGAGGCTTATCTCCTTCATATCCACATGGCCCACGGTGATGATCTACACGCTATCAAATACCTCCCACTCAAGCTTAAAGGACCAGCTCGGCATTGGCTTAACAGCTTGCCAATAGAGTCAATTGGTTGCTGGGAGGACCTAGAAGCCTCATTCCTCGACAATTTCCAGGGCACCTATGTGCGACCACCAGACGCCGATGACCTAAGCCACATAATTCAGCAGCCAGAGGAATCGGCCAGACAATTCTGGACATGGTTCCTAACCAAGAAAAATCAAATAGTCGACTGTCCGGACGCAGAGGCCCTCACAGCCTACAAACATAACATCCGTGACGAATGGCTTGCCCGACACCTAGGACAGGAAAAGCTGAAATCCATGGCAGCCCTCACAACACTCATGACCCGCTTTTGCGCGGGAGAAGACAACTGGCTAGCTCGTAGTAATAACATGACCAAGAGCCCTGGTAATTCGGATACCAAGGACAACAATGGCAGGTCGCGTCGCAACAAGCACAAGCACCGCATTAACAGCGACAATGCTGAGGATACGGCAGTTAATGCCAGATTCAGAGGCTCTAAACCCGGTCAGCGGAAAAAGCCATTCAAAAGAAATACTCCGGGCCCATCCAGTTTAGACCGAATACTCGATCGCTCGTGCCAGATACACGGCACCCCTGAAACACCAACCAATCACACCAACAGGGATTGTTGTGTGTTCAAGCAGGCAGGCAAGTTAAGTGCCGAAAACAGAGACAAGGGGCTGCATAGCGATGACGAGGAGGAGCCCCGACCGCCGAACAATAGGGGACAGAAGGGATTTCCCCCACAAGTGCGGACGGTGAACATGATATACGCAACCCACATCCCCAAAAGGGAGCGGAAGCGTGCACTCAGTGACGTATATGTGTTGGAGCCAGTCGCCCCAAAGTTCAACCCATGGTCCTCCTGCCCGATCACTTTTGATCGAAGGGACCACCCCACTAGCATCCGCCACGGCGGATTCGCCGCATTGGTTCTAGACCCAATCATTGACGGATTTTACCTCACTAGAGTCCTCATGGACGGCGGCAGTAGTTTGAACCTGCTTTATCAGGATACAGTGCGAAAAATGGGCATAGACCCCTCAAGGATTAAACCCACAAAGACGGCCTTTAAAGGCGTCATACCAGGTGTAGAGGCCAACTGTATAGGCTCAGTTACACTCGAGGTGGTCTTTGGATCCCCGGATAATTTCCGAAGTGATGAGTTAATCTTCGACATAGTCCCGTTCTGCAGTGGCTATCATGCGCTGCTCGGGCGAACTACATTTGCAAAGTACAATGCGGTGCCGCACTACGCATACCTCAAGCTCAAGATGCCAGGCCCTCGAGGAGTCATTATGGTCAATGGAAACACGGAACGCTCTCTCCGAACGGAGGAGCATACGGCGGCCCTCGCGGAGGAAGTACAAAGTAGCCTCTCAAGGCAATTCTCCAATCCGGCTACTAAACGTCCGGACACCGTCAAGCGCGCCCGGAGTAACCTACAACAAGACCTCCTGGCACGTTCCGAGCAAGCATAGCAGTGCGACCCCGACCCCAGCCCTCGCGAAATTGTGAAACCATTATTACGCGTACATAATTACGCTCTGGAAGTACCATGGGCATAAGGGGAGGGGCACAACCACGACACGCCCAAAATGTGGCTCAACCGCACTAGGGGCTCCCGATTTTGTTATTTCTTTTTTCTTACTTTCAGGACTCCACTCTCTGGAAGGCCTGTCCGGCAGTACAATCGCCGAACACACGATGCAACAGCCAGGGAGGCAGCAAGCTATGTCGAATGTCCAGGTGGTCTCTATAACGAGCTAAATACCTGTCTTACATAAAATCTCGCAGCTTGCCCTGGAGGGGGACATGTCAAATAATCCCATCTCTTGCTTATCGCACTATTTGTATCATTCTGCTTTCGCAGCAACCTTTTAATAAACAATACATAGCTCTTGTCTATTATTGCATTCATTCTTTATGAAAATATGTTTAGTTATGACATTATGCAACCGTACACTTTGGTACGGCCAATACACCAGGGGCTTAAGTACCCCAGAATGTGGTGTGAGAAGTCCGAACACTCTCACGAGTGTGGCACCCCGAACTTATAGCATTATATGCATGGGCTCCGAATCATGTCTTGGGTCAATAGTTGGGTTTGCCCGGTGTCGGTGTCAAAACCGGCGGATCTCGGGTAGGTGGTCCCGAACTATGCGTCTAGGCGGATGGTAACAGGAGACAAGGGACATGATGTTTTACCCAGGTTCGGGCCCTCTTGATGGAGGTAAAACCCTACGTCCTGCTTGATTAATATTGATGATGTGTGTTACAAGAGTAGATCTACCACGAGATCAAGGGGGCTAAAACCCTAGAAGCTAGCCTATGGTATGATTGTTGTTCGTCCTACGGACTAAAGCCATCCGATTTATATAGACATCGGAGAGGGCTAGGGTTACACAGAGTCGGTTATAATGGTAGGAGATCTACATATCCGTATCGCCAAGCTTGCCTTCCACGCCAAGGAAAGTCCCATCCGGACACGGGACGAAGTCTTCAATCTTGTATCTTCATAGTCTTGGAGTCCAGCCGATGATAATAGTCCGGCTATCCAGACACCCCCTAGTCCAGGACTCCCTCAGTAGCCCCCGAACCAGGCTTCAATGACGACGAGTCCGGCGCGTATGTTGTCTTCGGCGTTCACAAGGCGGGTTCTCCTTCACGCTCCACGTGTTTGCCGGATAGTGTCCAGTTGCTTCATAAATGTTGCGCTCCTTGGATTCTACGTCCAATAATGGCCCTCTTCCACGTGTCGTACGAATGCGAAAAGCCAAGGTATTCTTACGTTTTACCCCCTAGCTGCGCGAATAAGCTGCCTATAAGAGAGGCGAGGATCCAGATCCAAATCACACCATCCTCCTTCCGCAAGTACTCATCGAGGCGCATCTGACAGAAAATCCATTCCAACATGGACAGTCGACGCGGCTCCTCTTCTCGCGCTCCCAGTCCTCAGCTAGGAGATTGGAGGAGATGCTCAGTCCCGCATAGCGAGTTAGTGACGCTCCAAGCAGAGGGATACCTTCCCCCGGCCTTTATGGTTCCGGTTCGAGCCGGACTGGCCACCTACAAGGGTGAGAAGTAGGCGGAGAGCGTCCCCAATCCCTCCAAAGGAGAGCGGGTATGCTTCGTCCCCTACTTAATAAGGGGACTCGGATTTCCTATACATCCATTTCTCCGGGGGCTCCTGGAGTTTTATGGACTCCAACTTCACCACCTCACGCCCGCCTCCATTTTGCACATCGCGGGCTTCGTAGCTCTTTGCGAGCTATTCTTGGGCATCGAGCCCCATTTTGCGCTGTGGAAGAGGCTGTTTTGCCTCGTACCCCGTTCTTACGAGGGGTCGATATATCAAGTGGGCGGAGCCGAAATATGGCGCATCGCCGGGACCGGATATCTATCCGGAACCCCGTAGAAGGCGTCCGAAGACTGGCCTTCGGAGTGGTTCTATATGGAATACGCCCCGCTGCCGGATCCAGTTCGGATCGGCCTCCCGGAGTTTAGCAACGCTCCTCTGAAGAAACGCCTGAGTTGGCGCCCACGGAGCCCTCAACGGGAAGATGACAGGAGCATCCACTATCTGATGGGCCGGATACGGTTACTAGCCCATTCTGGATTAACCATGATTGGAGTCATGGACACGTGCATTATGCGAGGGGTGCAGCCGCTCCAATATAGGGGCCACCCCATGTGGGATTTCAACGGGGAGAATGACGCCACCCGTCATGGCCGCACGGGGCCGGGATCGGCCGCCGATATGATGAAGATCCTGTCTGGCTTGTACAAGGGGGAGGAGGAGGACTTCCTCCGCATGAATCCATTGAATGGATTCTCCATGAATAACCCTCGGAGCTGGGTAAGCGGATGCTTATATATCTGCTCCGTGCTTTCAAAGATAAGTGTCTTACTTTATGATTTCGATGCAGGAACTGCGCCGGGATGTGGAGGGCATAAAAAACCCAACTCCACAACCTGAGGATCCGGGAAGATCCCTTGATCCGGCCTCCGAAGAGGATCCGAACATAAAGGTGGATTTGATTGACGGGGTGTTCCACCAGCTCAGCATAGACAATGCTTTAGTCACCATTACGGCTGACTACCCTGGTTTATGTCCGGCTTCCCAGGTGAGTACGACCGAAGTCCTGACACCGTCACTTTTTTAATGCTTATTCCTAACCACCGTGTACCAATGGTGCTTCGCAGGAGGTGCCTTCACAGCGGGAAATCGAGCCCGCGGCGACTAACCAAACAAGGTCAGTGCGGCCTAGCAGGCGGAAGAGGAGTGCGGCGCGAATCGAAACGCCACCGCAAAGGTATGGTGCACCCTTGTCTTTTAAGGGAAAGACTCCTGGGAGGTATATTAATGCTCATGATTCTTCCAGGAGAAAGAGCACTCGCCGGACTGAGTCCGGAGAGGGTGCCAACCAAGCCTCCGCCAGCCAGGCTCGAACACCTGGTCCGGAGGGGGAGGCAACCGCAAGGCGCGAGCCGGATGCTCCTCCAACGGAGGATGCCGACAGGTTGTCCGCCACCATGTCTGAGGTGGAGAGCGCCATGAATCACAGGCGCCGTCGGACAATTCTTCGTGACGCGTGTTTCTCCCCAGAGGCGTTGAATGCCTTTAATGCGGGAGATGCGCACCTCCGTGCTGCTCAAGATGGTTTAGCTAGAGCCACGGAGCAGTATGTAAAAGACATACGGGTGAGGAATTTTAATAGTTATATATGCCAGTAGCCCCCAAGACTTAAAATAGTTAAACTAACTGATTTAAGGATCATTTGTTATGCAGGATCTTACCGAGAAGAATACCCACCTATCCCAGGAGCTTCAAGAATGCAAGGGCCAACTTGAGGCCGCACTAGTCGCTGCCGGGGGAGCCATGGAGACCCCCTTTGGTAATTCATATTTTGAAAAGAAGTAGTTTATGAAGTGCGGCGTGTGTGTATAATCTGACAATGATATTGCAGAGGGTGCCGGACTAGATCCGGACAAGCAATAGCTGCTGCGCCAGTTGAAGGCCGGCGAGAGGGTGCTTATGAGGGTGCAGCAGGAGAGGAACAAACTCCAGGATGCCAACACCCAGCTGGGCGAAGAACTAAAAGATGTTCGGGTCCAGCTGTCTTACTCCGTAAAGGAGAATCGGCGGCTTCGTCGCGGCATTTATAGTAAGTGCTTGAGCAAACTCTTTTGAAAAGAAGAGTTCGCCGAGGAAGTCGATTGACAGAAATGTGTCTGTAGGTGTGCTCACGGGTCGTCCGGCGGAGGAGATGCCTGGTTCCACGGGAGACCCTCTTCCCAAGCTGCTGCAACTACACGAACGTGTTCGGCAGGCGATGAGCGGCGTCGTCCAGGCCTTATGGCCTTCCGTCTCCCTACCTGAGGGCCTTGGAGGGCTTGCTGAGAAGCTTCAGGGAGTACGGCGACGTCTTCGTCTGTGGAAGATATCGGCCTGCCGTCAATGCGCCAGGGAGGCCTGGGCCATGGTGAAGACGCGGTACCCGAAGGCTGACCCAAACCACATGGCCGAGGTCGGACCTGTGGGGCCCGATTGGAAGGAGATCCCTGTGAGCTTGATGTACGGCCAAGTAGAGTTGGCCGCGAAATATTCCCAATAGGACTGTAAATTAGACATCCTATTAGATGGGATTGAAGAGGAGTACAATCAGTCAGCTTGACGATGTAATTTTAACCTTTGCGGACCTTTTCGCTTCAACCTCGGGACCCAATAGTCCGGAGTGTGTCCGAATACCCTTACGGTTATAAAAGAACCGGGGCGTGCATAGAGACAAGGCATAGGGGTCATAATTGCTTTATCAGACAAGTGCCAACTAGCTATATTATATTACATGGTTAGTAAGAAACATCTTCCAGGGAGAATAGTTCCGTTAAGGGTTCCTTTCCCTGGGAGGCATGCCCTAAAGTGCATGTCCGGACTGCGAAAATAGCAGAAAAAGTATCTGGGGGTAGATAAATAGGTAAGTAGTAAATCATCTTTCAGGTCACCGACCGAATATTCCCTTAAGAACGCTAGCCTTCGGCTTCACCAAGTCTGAGGTACACATCCGGCTGACCCGACAGTAACAATCGCAGAGGTGCTCCCTTTACCTCCTAGCCGAACAATCGGGAACGTAGGGGTAAGCACAGGAGCCAGGCAACCCGGCTTGGCCAAAACTTAAGTCATATCAATGCATATAATGGTGATCAAAAGGTACGCGCGAAAGTATGACACATGTGTTGGGCATGAAGCCCATAGAAATAAGCTTCTGTTAAAGAAGCCCCCAGGTATAACGAGTTCGAGTAACACATCGACTGAGTGCGAACAAAGCGCAGATCAGCCCTCAAGGGGTTTGTACTAAAAAAGGGAGGAAAAAGGAGGGAAAACAAAGACAGTGAAAACAAAATGTAAGGTGGACGGAGGAAGGAGACGAACCCTGAGTCCGGCGCTAGGCGTAAAATCTTCGGAGACGGGCTGCGTTCCATGGGTTTGGCTCGAGTCGGTTGTCAGATGCATTGCGTAGACGGTATGCACCGCCGGTAAGGACTTGGTCGATGATGAAGGGACCTTCCCATTTGGGCTTAAGTTTGTCCTTTTTCTTGTCCGGCAGGTGTAGAACTAGCTCGCCAACATTGTAAGTTTTGGCCCGTACTTCTCTGCTTTGATATCTTCCAGCCTGCTGTTGATAGAATGCGGAACGAGATTTTGCCACATCGCGCTCCTCCTCCAAAGCGTCCAAACTGTCCTGCCGATCCAACTCGGCTTCTCTTTCCTCGTACATGCGCACGCGAGGTGAGTCATGAATTATATCGCAGGGCAAAACTGCCTCAGCGCCGTATACCATAAAAATGGTGTGAATCCGGTTGTGCGGTTTGGCGTGGTCCGCAGCCCCCAGAGTACGGAGTCGAGCTCCTCTACCCAGTGCGTGTTAGATTCCGTGAGGGACCGCACTAATCTGGGTATGATGCTGCTCATGATTAGACCATTTGCTCGTTCCACTTGACCGTTAGTTTGAGGGTGGTAGACTGAAGCGTAGTCGAGCTTGATACCCATGTTTTTGCACCAGAGTTTCACCTCGTCGGCCGTGAAATTCGTGCCGTTATCAGTGATGATGCTGTGGGGGACACCAAAGCGGTGTACTACGCCGGATATGAAGTCTATCACAGGTCCGGATTCTGCCATTTTAACCGGCTTGGCCTCTATCCATTTGGTGAATTTATCCACCATGACCAATAAGTATTTGTGCTTGTGGGTTCCCCCTTTAAGGGGTCCAACCATGTCAAGCCCCCAGACCGCGAACGGGCAAGTGATGGGTATAGTTTTGAGGGCGGTGGGTGGCATGTGGCTCTGATTAGCAAAGAGCTGGCAACCGACGCATCGTTGGACTAAGTCCTGAGCATCTTCCCGGGCGGTCGGCCAATAAAATCCTGTATGGAAGGCCTTGCCTACAAGGGCCCGGGCGGCGGCGTGGTGCCCGCCGAGTCCGGCGTGAATTTCAGCCAGGAGATTACGCCCTTCCTCTTTGGAGATACACCTTTGAAGGACTCCGGTCGTGCTTTTCTTATAAAGTTCTCCCTCATGGACCTTGTAGGCTTTAGATCGCCGAACTATGTAGCGGGCCTCATTTTGGTCTTCGGGAAGTTCCTGCCTGATTAAGTAGGCTAGGAATGATTCTGTCCACGGGGCAATTACTGCCAGTATTTCGTGGGCTGAATCTGTTATTTCATTGGATTTTCTGTGTTAGGTGATGCAGTTGGTTCCGGATTGTTATTTCCGGACTCCTCTTCCCATAATACGGATGGCCTAAAGAGCCGCTCCAGGAAGATGTTTGGAGGGACGGCGTCGTGTTTCGCGCCGATGCCTGCCAACACGTCAGCTGCCTGGTTATTGTCCCGGGCTACATGGTGGAACTCGAGTCCTTCAAACCGAGCTGACATTTTTAGGATCCTTGGCATCAAAGTCTCCATTTACTTGGGATATTGTGAGGTTTGAATCCCCGCGCACCTCTAGGCGTTGAATACCCATGGAGATTGCCATCCGGAGGCCATGTAGAAGGGCCTCGTATTCGGCTGCATTGTTGGAGTCCATGTACATTATTTGAAGCACGTATTGGACTGTGTCTCAGGTTGGGGACGTCAAGACGACGCCAGCCCCCAAGCCAGCCAACATTTTGGAGCCGTCGAAATGCATGATCCAGTTGGAGTATGCGCCGTACTCTTTAGGGAGTTCGGCTTCGGTCCATTCGGCGATGAAGTCGGCCAGAACTTGCGACTTGATAGCTCGCCGTGGTTTGTAGGTTATGTCAAATGGTAAGAGCTCAATGGCCCATTTTGCAATCCTGCCCGTCGCGTCGCGATTGTTTATAATGTCGTTGAGAGGTACTTTGGAGGCCACCGTTATGGAACACTCTTGAAAGTAGTGTCGCAGCTTCCGGGATGCCATGAACACCGCATACGCTATCTTTTGATAGTGTGGGTACCGGGACTTGCATGGAGTTAAGACAGTAGATACGTAGTACACTTGTTTTTGAAGAGGGAATTTGTGCCCTTCTGTTTCTCGTTCCACGACGAGTACCGCGCTGACAACTTGATGTGTTGCTGCGATATATAATAACATCGGTTCGCCCAGGTTGGGCGCGGCCAGGACCGGATTTGTTGCTAATACGGTCTTAATTTCTTCGAGTCCGGCTGTGGCAGCATCCGTCCATTCGAAATGTTCGGTGCGCCGAAGGAGGCGATAGAGGGGCAGTGCCTTTTCTCCCAAACGAGAGATGAAGCGGCTTAGAGCCGCCACGCATCCAGTTAGTTTTTGTATTTGCTTGAGGTCTTTTGGGATATCCAATTGTGACAGAGCTCGGATCTTGGCTGGGTTTGCCTCAATTCCTCTACCGGATACAATGAAGCCCAAGAGCTTTCCGGCTGGTACGCCGAAGACACATTTTTCCGGGTTGAGCTTAATGTCATATGCTCGGAGGTTGTCAAATGTCACCCTCAAGTCGTCTACTAGAGTTTCGACGTGTTTGGTCTTGACGACCACATCGTCTACGTATGCCTCTACTGTTTTGCCTATATGGGTAGCCAGACATGTCTGAATCATGCGCTGATATGTTGCGCCGGCGTTTTTGAGTCCGAAGGGCATTGCGTTGAAGCAGAATGGTCCGTATGGAGTAATGAATGCCGTTGCGGGCTGGTATTTTTCCGCCATCTTGATTTGATGGTATCCGGAGTATGCGTCGAGGAAGCACAATGAATCGTGCCCTGTGGTAGCATCGATGATTTGGTCGATGCGAGGGAGAGGGAAAGGGTCCTTTGGACAGGCCTTGTTAAGGTCTTTGAAATCGACACAAAGGCGCCAGGATTTGTCCTTTTTTGGTACCATTACCAGGTTGGCTAGCCAGTCCGGATGTTTTATATCTCTGATGAATCCGGCTTCTAAGAGTTTGGCTAGCTCCTCTCCCATTGCCTGTCTTTTGGGTTTGGAAAATCGCCGAAGAGCCTGCTTGACTGGCTTGAATCCTTTTAGGATATTTAGGCTGTGCTCTGCCAGCCTGCGTGGGATTCCTGGCATGTCTGAAGGGTGCCAGGCAAAAATGTCCCAATTTTCCCGTAGGAATTCTCGTAGTGCGGCTTCTACATCAGGATTTAATTGTGCCCCAATGGAGGCCATCTTTGTGGGGTTCGTTGGATGGACCTGGAATTTGACTATTTCGTCTGCTGGTTTAAAAGAGGTGGACTTAGACCTCTTATCGAGTATCACATCGTCCCTGTCCACCGTGTAGCGCAGCGCAGTGAGTTCCTCTGCCGCTAGGGCTTCGGATAATGCCTCTAGGGCCAGTGCGGCTGTCTTATTTTCAGCGCGGAGTGCTATATCTGGATCACTGACAAGAGTTATTATTCCATTGGGCCTGGGCATTTTGAGCTTCATGTACCCGTAATGAGGTATAGCTTGGAAGATTGTGAATGCCTCTCGCCCTAACAAGGCGTGATATCCGCTGCCGAATGGGGCCACTTGGAACGTGACCTCTTCGGACCTGTAATTGTCCGGCGAGCCGAACACTACGTCTAGTGTGATTTTTCCTGTGCAGCGTCCTTCCCGACTAGGGATTATTCCCCTGAAGGTTGTGCTGCTGCGCTCAATGCGGCTCCAGTCAATTTCCATTTTTTGAAGGCTTTCCTTGTAGATGAGGTTTAATCCGCTGCCACCATCCATGAGTACCTTGGTAAGACGAAAGCCGTCCACTATCAGACTGAGGACAAATGCGGCTGGTGCTCGAGCTGTTCGGAATTTAGGTTCGTTGATGGCATTGAAGGTGATAGCCGTGTCGCTCCATGGATTTGTTGTTGCTACTTGGTAGACTTCGGTGAGGCTGCAGATTGTTCGTTTCCGCATGTTATTTGATGCGAAAGTCTCGAAGACTGTTAATACCGTACTGATACAGTTGGGCTGGTTGCCCGGGGCTAGAAAGCCTTCGCCACTTTTGGCCACCTGCCATAATATCCAACATGCTCGAAGGCTATGTGTTGGAGTGGCGCCCTCCGTACTGTGGATTTTACAGGGTCTGTTGAGCCATCCCTCCAGTACGGTTTCGTGCCCTTTAGGGTTTGCTTCAATTCCTCTACCGGATATGATGAAGCCCAAGAGCTTTCCGGCTGGTACGCCGAAAACACATTTTTCCGGGTTGAGCTTAATGTCATATGCTTGGAGGTTGTCGAATGTCACCCTCAAGTCGTCTACTAGAGTTTCGACGTGTTTGGTCTTGACAACCACATCGTCTACGTATGCCTCGACTGTTTTGCCTATCTGGGTGGCCAGACATGTCTGAATCATGCGCTGATATGTTGCGCCGGCGTTTTTGAGTCCGAAGGGCATTGTGTTGAAGCAGAATGGTCCATATGGAGTAATAAATGCCGTTGCGGCCTGGTCCTTTTCTGCCATCTTGATTTGATGGTATCCGGAATAATCGTCGAGGAAGCACAATGAATCGTACCCTGCGGTAGCATCGATGATTTGGTCGATGCGAGGGAGAGGGAAAGGGTCCTTCGGACAGGCCTTGTTAAGGTCTTTGAAATCGACACAAAGGCACCAGGATTTGTCCTTTTTTGGTACCATTACCAGGTTGGCTAGCCAGTCCGAATGTTTTATATCTATGATGAATCCGGCTTCTAAGAGGTTGGCTAGCTCCTCTCCCATTACCTGTCTTTTGGGTTCGGAAAATCGCCGAAGAGCCTGTTTGACTGGCTTGAATCCTTTTAGGATGTTTAGGCTGTGTTCTGCCAGCCTTTGTGGGATTCCTGGCATGTTTGAAGGGTGCCAGGGGAAAATGTCCCAATTTTCCCGAAGGAATACTCGTAGTGCGACTTCTACATCAGGATTCAATTGTGCCCCGATGGAGGCCGTCTTTGTGGGGTCCGTTGGATGGACCTGGAATTTGACTACTTCGTCTGCTAGTTTAAAGGAGGTGGATTTGGACCTCTTATCGAGTATCACATCATCCCTATCCACCGTGGAGCGCAGCACAGTGAGTTCCTCTGCCGCTAGGGCTTCGGATAATGCCTCTAGGGCTAGTGCGGTTGTCTTATTTTCAGCGCGGAGTGCTATATCTGGATCACTGGCAAGAGTGATTATTCCATTGGGCCCGGGCATTTTGAGCTTCATGTACCCGTAATTGGGTATAGCTTGGAAGATTGTGAATGCCTCTCGCCCTAACAAGGCATGATATCCGCTGCCAAATGGGGCCACTTGGAAGGTGACCTCTTCGGACCTGTAATTGTCCGGCGAGCCGAACACTACGTCTAGTGTGATTTTTCCTGTGCAGCGTACTTCTCGACTAGGGATTATTCCCCTGAAGGTTGTGCTGCTTCGCTCAATGCGGCTCCAGTCAATTTCCATTTTTTGAAGGGTTTCCTCGTAGATGAGGTTTAATCCGCTGCCACCATCCATGAGTACCTTGGTAAGACGAAAGCCATCCACTATCACTCTGAGGACCAATGCGGCTGGTGCTCGAGCTGTTCGGAATTTAGGCTCATCGCTGGCATTGAAGGTGATAGCCGTGTCGCTCCATGGATTTCTTGTTGCTTCTTGGTAGACTTCGGCGAGGCTGCGGATTGTTCGTTTCCGCATGTTATTTGATGCGAAAGTCTCGAAGACTGTTAATACTGTACTGGTACTGCTGGGCTGGTTGCCCGGGGCTAGAAAGCCTTCGCCACTTTTGGCCACCTGCCGTAGTATCCAACATGCTCGAAGGCTATGTGTTGGAGTGGCGCCCTCCATACTGTGGATTTTGCAGGGTCCGTTGAGCCATCCCTCCAGTACGGTTCCGTGCCCTTTAGGGGGTTTTTGCTTTTTGGTTTTTAACCCAGGTGCTTGAGTATGACGCACCCTTTTATTTCGGACTGGGTTTGTATTCAGGGGCCGGGTTGACCCAAAACCTAGTTTTGGTTTTCCAGGCACTTTCCATCGCACAGTATTTTTGTACAATGGTCGCTAGGTCGGTGAAGCGTGTAACTTGGTGACGACTTATGGCATTCATGGTTCCCTTGTCCGTGCAATTGTTGCAAAAAATTGAAATCGTGCTTTCTTCACGGCAGTCCTTTATCCTATTCATAACAAGGAGGAATCTGGCCCAGTAATGATGTACTGTTTCATCGGGCTCTTGCCGTATTTGAGATAGATCGCTTATGTTTGGGTGGGCGGGTGGAATTAAATACGGAACCCCGCCAGATCTGAGGCTCAAAGGCCAAGAAGTTTCCGGATTTGGAAGCTTGGTTTGTTGGATGTTTTCCGACAAATCTGGTCCGATGCCTGACTTTAGGTTCAGTATTTGATTGACGTCCGTCCCTCCATGGGAATCCGGCATGGAGGGATCGGGAATCCGGACATAGGTGGTTTTTAACATAGAAGAAGAGTCGCCGCATTGTTCCTCTACCACAACAACGTGGTGGGTAGCCTGGGGAGAGTTGATTTCTCTCGGATCGGTTTTAAGACCAATCTGATCGTAGTCTGTAGCGACTCCCAGGGCGGCGATGCGATCCAAGAGCTCGTTTACGGAGGAGAGCTCAATCGGATCTAGCTGTTCGGCGAATTCCGAGCTGACGTGAAGATCGCTTTTGATGACCTGAGAGGTCATCGTCGGGGCGGTGGCCGAACAGGCGGTCATAAGAAAACCACCTAGCCGGATAGTTTGGCCGGCGGCCAAAGCTCCCTTGACGACGGCGCCGTCTTTAATGACGGGAAAAGGCATCCTTCCTGATTGCGATGGCACAGAGGAACTCTCAATGAAAGCACCAATGTCGGTGTCAAAACCAGTGGATCTCGGGTAGGGGGTCCCGAACTGTGCATCTAGGCGGATGGTAACAGGAGACAAGGGACACGATGTTTTACCCAGGTTCGGGCCCTCTTGATGGAGGTAAAACCCTACGTCCTGCTTGATTACCCAGGTTCTGGCCCGTTTCTTGGACTATTATTCAAAGCCTGTTAGAAGGCTGGCACAGGCTTCTGTCAACCCACTCTTGGCAGACTGAACCTTCTAGATCACCACACACGTAATAGTGTGGTGCTCCTCGTCGATCGAGGCGCCGTTAAGCACCTCCAGCAAATTATCCGGTGCCTCTGGTTGGATGGAGGTCGCCGGCGTCGTAGGCCTGCCCTTCTTTCTAGGGGGCGCCTGCCAGATTCCGGAACCACTGAAGGTTCCGGTGCGGTGTCCGGCCCAGGGCCGGACTTAGAGCCCTCTGGGGTTTCATCCCCTTTGCGCCTGGAGTCCGGGAGGTCGCCTTGCGGTGCCTCCAGGACCACCTCCTCCTGGCTTAGCCCCTTTTGGGACTCCACCTCGGCATCATCCGTAGGGCGAGGGGAGGTAGCAGTTGGGAGTGAAAGACTATTCACGTCCGACGAATCCAGGGAGCCACTCGACGAAGCATCGAGTCGGGCCTTGGGTGGACTGCATGATTATATTCGGCGTCAGAAGATATTGTGCAACAAAGGAGCACCATGAGTTATTCTGGTATCCGGATACTTACGATTTTTCCAGGGGCTTGGCCCTGGATGGCCACTCCTCTCCACCATCGTCGGCGTTGGTGGAGTAGTCCGGAAGAAGGGTCTTTCCCTTCTTGGACCCTCCGGCCTCCCTAGTTGGGGCGGCCTTCCTTTTCTTTCCTCCCCCCGTTGGATGGGGAGAGGCTTCTTCTTCCTCCTCCTCGTCTTCGTGGGAGGAGTGCGCTTCGGAGTCGTCGGGCAATGAATCCGACATCACCAGGCGCCGGGAGCTCTTTCGAGTTCCCGTGGCCTTCTTCTTGGCCGGCACCACGTAAGGTGCCGGGACCAGCAGTTTCACCAAGCGGGCATCTGCTGGGCCTTCGGGCAAAGGAGCCGGACAGTCGATCTGTCCGGACATCTTCTTCCAGTCATGTCAAAGGAGCGGGAGCTTACATCCAGCATAGAGTCAAACTATGAAAAACAAGTATCCCGTAAAGGGTAAAACAAGCTTACTGCGCTGGCTTGGCGCTTTGCGCAGAATCCACGATCCTCGGTAGTGGGAGGGGGAACCTCGGAGCCCTTGAATAGCACCTTCCAGGCATCCTCGTGCGTTGTGTCAAAGAGCCTGGACAAAGTTTGGTGCTGGGCCGGGTCGAACTCCCACAAATTAAAAGCCTGTCGTTGACACGGGAGGATCCGGCGGAAGAGCATGACCTGGACTACATTGACAAGTTTAACCTTCTTATCAATCAGGTTTTGGGCGCAGGTTTGGAGTCCGGTCACCTCTTCCGAATTACCCCACGACAGGCCCGTCTCTTTCCAGGAGGTGAGCCGTGTGGGGATGCCAAATTGGAATTCAGGGACCGCTGCCCATTCAGGGTCACGCGGCTCCGTGATGTAAAACCACCCCGATTGCCACCCTTTGATGGTTTCCACAAAGGAGCCCTTGAGCCATGTGACGTTGGGCATCTTGCCCACCATGGCGCCTCCGCACTCCGCTTGGCGGCCGCCCACTACCTTCGGCATGACATTGAAGGTCTTCAGCCATAAGCCGAAGTGGGGCTTGATGCGGAGGAAGACCTCGCACATGACGATAAACACCGAGATGTTGAGGATGAAGTTCGGGGCCAGATCATGGAAATCCAGGCCGTAGTAGAACATGAGCCCCCGGACAAATGGGTGGAGTCGGAAGCCCAGTCCGCGGAGGAAATGGGGGAGGAATACCACCCTCTCATGGGGCCCGGGGGTGGGGATGAGCTGCCCCTCATGTGGAAGCCGATGCGCAATGTCGTTGGACAAGTATCCGGCCTTCCTCAACTTTTTGATGTGCCCCTCCGTGACGGTGGAGGCCATCCACCTGCCTCCCGCTCCAGACATGGCTGGAGAAGGTTGAGGTGGGAAGTGCAGACTTGGGTGCTGGAGCTCGAGTGCGCAGAAATGGATAAGCAAAGGAGGAAGAAGGCATGGATGAGAAAGGTGGATCCTTATCCCCTTATATGGGCGGACCAAACTATGTGCCCCCACCAGCCTGGTAGAACTCGCTTATCTCCCAAGCGCCGTGATTAATGGCGCGGTTGGGTTACCCACGCCCGTATTGATGAGAATCCCGGAATAAGGGGACACGATCTCTGCTTCGACAAGACATGCCAAGGAAACCACCTCGCTAAACGCGCTGAGGTGGGACAGTAAATCGATTCGAATAAAGGCTTGGCCATGGCGTGGTGTCACGCTGCGGAATACGTCAGCATATTAGATTTGTACAAATATTATTCTCTCTACGATGGCATGTGGAACTTATTTTGCAGAGCCAGACACTATCCTTGTGTTCAAAATCTTCTATGAAGTATTCGGAGGAGGAACCCGCCTTGCAATGCCGAAGACAATCTGCGCGCCGGACTCGTTGTCATTGAAGCCTGGTTCAGGGGCTACTGAGGGAATCCCGGATTAGGGGGTGTCCGGATGACCGGACTATAACCTTTAGCCGGACTCCTAGACTATGAAGATACAAGATTGAAGACTTCGTCCCGTGTCCGGATGGGACTTTCCTTGGCGTGGAAGGCAAGCTTGGCGATACGGATATGTAGATCTCCTCCAATTGTAACCGACTCTGTGTAACCCTAGCCCTCTCCGGTGTCTATATAAACCGGAGGGTTTTAGTCCATAGGACAAACAACAATCATACCATAGGCTAGCTTCTAGGGTTTAGCCTCTCTGATCTCGTGGTTGATCTACTCTTCAACTCCATATCATCAATATTAATCAAGCAGGAGTAGGGTTTTACCTCCATAGAGAGGGCCCGAACCTGGGGAAAAACATCGTGTCCCTTGTCTCCTGTTACCATCCGCCTAGACGCACAGTTTGGGACCCCCTACCCGAGATCCGCCGGTTTTGACACCGACAATGACCAACACATAAACGCAACCCGGGGTTCGTCAATCATGGAAATCACATCGGGACCCCAAAACTGAGTAGTAGTCAAAGAAACGGGCCAGAATCGGCCCAAACTGCGAGTCTTCACGACCAACACGTAAGGACAACTTGGGGTTCGACGACCGTGGAAATCGCATTGGGACTCCAAAACTGTGAGTACTAGTCCATGAAAGAGCCCGAAATCGGACAAACTTAGGATTATTGATGAACGATTCATAAACGCGCCCCGGGGGTTCGTCAATCATGGAAATCGCTCACGGAACCCAAATCAGTGAGTAATAGTCCATGAAACGGGCCGGAATCGACAAAATCCGCGAGTGTTTATGACCGACACATAAACACACCCCGGGGTTCGTCATTCCTGGAAATCACTCTAGGAACCTAAAACTGAGTAATAGTCCAAGAAACAGGCCGGAATCGGCCAAAACTGCGATTGTTGATGACCGACACGAAACCGCATATTGGGGTTCAACAACCATGGAAATCACACTAGGAACCTAAAATTGAGTGATATGCAAGAAACGGGCCAGAATCGGCCAAAACTGCGATTGTTGATGACCGACACGAAAGCGCATATTAGGGTTCAACAACCATGGAAATTGCTTTGGCACCCCAAAAGGGTGAGTAGTAGTCCACGTAGTAGGTCAGAATCGACAAAAACCGCGAGTGTTGATGACCGAACGTAAACGCACCCCAGGGTTCATGAATCATGGAAATCACCCCAGGACCCCAAAATAGTGAGAAATTCTACGAAACAGGCCAAAATTGGTCAAAACAGCGAGTGTTGCTGACCGGCATGTAAGCGCACCTTGGGGTTCAACAACTATGGAAATCGCTTTGGGACCCCAAAACGGTGAGTAATAGTCCATGAAAGAGCCTGAATTGGCCAAAACTGTGAGTGTTGACGACGGACACGTAAAGGCACCCCGGGGATCTTCAATTTTGAAAATCGCTCTGGGACCCCAAACCGGTGAGTAATAGTCCACGAAATGGACCAAAATAGCCAAAATTGTGAGTGTTGATGACCGACACGTAAACGCAACCCGAGGTTCGTCAATCATGGAAATCTCTTTGGGACCTCAAAACTGAGTAGTAGTCCAAGAAGCGGGCCAGAATCGTCCCAAACTGCGAGTCTTCACGACCAACACGTAAGCACACCTTAGGGATCGACGACCATGGAAATCTCTTTGGGACCCCAAAACGGTGAGTAATAGTCCATGAAAGAGCCCGAAATCGGACAAACATAGGATTATTGATGAACGATACATAAACGCACCCCGCGGGTTCGTCAATCATGGAAATCGCCCAGGGACTCCAAATCAGTGAGTTATAGTCCATGAAACGGGCCGGAATCGACAAAAACCGCGAGTCTTGATGACCGACACATAAACGCACCCCAGGGTTCGTCAATTGTGGAAAGCACTCCAGGAACCTAAAACTGAGCAATAGTCCAATAAACTGCCAGAATCGGCCAAAACTGCGATTGTTGATGATCGAAATGAAAGCGCGTATTGGTGTTCAACAACCATCGTAATCACTTTGGGACCCCAAAACGGTGAGTAATAGTCCACGCAACGGGTCAGAATCGAAAAAAAAACTGTAAGTGTTGATGACCGACACGTAAACGCACCTTGGGGTTCAACAACTATGGAAATCTCTTTGGGACCCCAAAACGGTGAGTAATAATCGAAGAAACGGGTCAGAATTGGCCGAAACTGTGAGTGTTGACGACGGACACATAAAGGCACCCCGTGGATCTTCAATTGTTAAAATCGCTCTGGGACCCCAAACCGGTGAGTAATAGTCCACAAAATGGACCAGAATAGCCAAAATTGTGAGTGTTGATAACCGACACATAAACGCAACCCGGGGTTCATCAATCGTAAAACACTCCAGGAACCTAAGACTGAGTACTAGTCCAAGAAACGGGCCAAAACTGGCCAAAACTGCAATTGTTGATGACCAACACGAAAGCGCATATTGGGGTTCAACAACCATGGAAATTGCTTTGGGACCCCAAAACGGTGAGTAATAGTCCACGCAATAGGTCAGAATCAACAAAAACCGCGAGTGCTGATGACCGACACGTAAACGCACACCAGGGTTCGTGAATCGTGGAAATCACCCCGGGACCCCAAAATAGTGAGAAATTCTACGAAACAGGCCAAAATTGGACAAAACTGCGAGTGTTGATGACCGGCATGTAAGCACACCTTGGGGTTCAACAACTATGGAAATCGCTTCGGGACCCCAAAACGGTGAGTAATAATCCAGGAAACGGGTCTGAAATGGCCAAAACTGTGAGTGTTGACGACTGACACCTAAAGGCAACCCAGAGATCTTCAATTTTGAAAATCACTCTGGGACCCCAAACCAGTGAGTAATAGTCTACGAAATGGACCAGAATAGCCAAAATTGTGAGGGTTGATGACCGGCACGTAAACGCAACCCGAGGTTCGTCAATCGTGGAAATCACTTCGGGACCCCAAAACTGAGTAATAGTCCAAGAAGCGGGCCAGAATCGGCCTAAACTGCGAGTCTTCACGATGAACACGTAAGCACACCTTGGGGATCGACGACCATGGAAATCGCTTTGGGACCCCAAAACGGTGAGTAATAGTCCATGAAAGAGCCCGAAATCGGACAAACTTAGGATTATTGATGAACGATACATAAACGCACCCCGGGGGTTCGTTAATCATGGAAATCACTCAGGGACCCCAAATGAGTGAGTAATAGTCCATGAAACAGGCCGGAATCGACCAAAACCACGAGTGTTGATGACCGACACATAAACGCACCCCGGGGTGCGTCAATCGTGGAAATCACTCCAGGAAGCTAAAACTGAGTAATAGTCCAAGAAACGGGCCAGAATCGGCCAAAACTGCGATTGTTGATGACCGACACAAAATCGCATATTGGGGTTCAACAACCATGGAAATCCCTTTAGGACCCGAAAACGGTGAGTAATAGTCCACGCAACAGGTCGGATTTGACAAAAACCGTGAGTGTTGATGACCGACACGTAAACGCACCTTGGGGTTCAACAACTAGGGAAATCGCTTCGGGACCCCAAAACGGTGAGTAATAGTCGAAGAAACGAGTCAGAATTGGCAAAAACTATGAGTGTTGACAACGGACACGTAAAGGCACCCCGGGGATCTTCAATTGTTAAAATCGCTCTGGGACCCCAAACCGGTGAGTAATAGTCCACGAAATGGACCGGAATAGGCAAAATTGTGAGTGTTGATGACCGATGCATAAATGCAACTCTGGGTTCGTCAATCGTGGAAATCACTCCGGGACCCCAAAACTGAGTAGTAGTCCAAGAAATGGGCCAGAATCGGCCCAAACTACGAGTCTTCACGACCAACACGTAAGCACAACCTGGGGTTCGACGACCGTGGAAATAGCTTTGGGACCCCAAAACTGTGAGTAATAGTCCATGGAAATTCTGAGTGTTGATGACCGACACGTAAACGTAACCCGTGGTCTTTCAGTCATGGAAATCACTCCGGGACCCCAAAAGTGAGTAATAGTCCAAGAAACGGGCCAGAATCGGCCCAAACTGCGAGTCTTCACGACCAACACGTAAGCACACCTTGGGGTTCGACAACCATGGAAATCGCTTTGGGACCCCAAAACGGTGAGTAATAGTCCATGAAAGAGCCTGGAATCGGACAAACATAGGATTATTGATGAACGATACATAAACGCACCCCGGGGGTTCGTCAATCATGGAAATCGCTCAGGGACCCCAAATCAGTGAGTAATAATCCATGAGTCGGGTCGGAATCGGCCAAAACTGTGAGAGTCGAAGACCGACACATAAACGGACCCCGGTGTTCCTCAGTCGTGGAAATCACTTCGGGACCCCGAAACTGAGTAATAGTCCTAGAAACGGGCCAGAATCGGCCAAATTTGTGATTGTTGATAACCGACACGTAAGCGCACCTTGGGGTTCAACAACCATGGAAATCGCTTTGGGACCCCAAAACAGTGAGTAATAGTCCACGAAACGGGCCAGAATCGACAAAAACAGTGAGTGTTGATGATCGACACGTAAACGCACCCCGGGGTTCATCAATCGTGGAAATAACTGTGGGACCCCAAAAGTGAGGAATAGTTCACGAAACAGGCCAGAATCGGCCCAAACTGCGAGTCTTCACGACCAACATGTAAGAACACCTTGGGGTTCGACAACCATGGAAATAGTTTAGGGACCCCAAAACGGTGAGTAATAGTCAATGAAAGCGCTCGGAATCGGACAAACCTAGGATTATTGATGAACGATACATAAACGCACCCGACGGTTCGTCAATCATGGAAATCGCTCAGGGACCCCAAATCAGTGAGTAATAGTCCAAGAAAGAGCCCGGAATCGGACAAACCTAGGATTATTGATGAACGATACATAAACGCACCTCGGGGGTTCTTCAATCATGGAAATCGCTCAGGGACCCCAAACCATGGAAATTGTGAGTGTTGATGACCGACACGTAAACAGAACCCGGGGTCCGTCAATCGTGGAAATAACTTCGGGACCCAAAAAGTGAGTAATAGTCCACGAAACGAGCCAGAATCGGGCCAAACTGCGAGTCTTCATGACCAACACATAAGCACACATTGGGGTTCGACAACCATGGAAATCCTTTTGGACCCCAAAACGGTGAGTAATAGTCCATGAAGGAGCCCGGAATCGGACAAACCTAGGATTATTGATGAACGATACATAAACGCACCCCGAGGGTTCGTCAATCATGGAAATCGCTCAGGGACCCAAAATCAGTGAGTAATAGTCCATGAACGGGCCGGAATCGGCCAAAACTGCGAGAGTTGATGACCGACAAATTAACGCACCCCGGTGTTCGTTAATCATGGAAATCACTCCAGGACACCAAAACTAAGTAATAGTAGAGGAGAAGGGGGCCAGAATCGGCCAAAACAGCGATTGTTGATAACCGACACATAAGCGCACCTTGGGGTTCAACAACCATGGAAATCTCTTTGGAACCCCCCAAACGGTTAGTAATAGTCCACGAAACGAGTCAGAATTGACAAGAACTGCGATTGTTGATGACCGACACTTAAATGCACCCCGGGGTTCGTCAACCGTGGAAATCACTCCGGGACCCCAAAACAGTCAGTAATAGTCCATGAAACAGGCCAGAATTGGCCAAAACTGCGAGTGTTCATGACCGACATGTAAGCTCACCTTGGGGTTCAACAACTATGGAAATCACTTCGGGACACCAAAACGGTGAGTAATAATGCAAGAAACGGGTCAGAATGGGCCAAAACCATGACTGTTGATGGCGGACACGTAAACGCACGCCGGGGATCTTCAATCGTGAAAATCCCTCTGGGACCCCAAAACGGTGAGTAATAGTCCATGAAATGGACCAGAATCGGCCAAAATTGTGAGTGTTGATGACCGAAACGTAAATGCAACCCAGAGTCTGTCAATCGTGGTAATCACTTCGGGACCCCAAAACTGAGTAATAGTTCAAGAAACGGCGAGTCTCCAGGACCACCACGTAAGCACATCTTGGGGTTCGACAACCATGGAAATCGCTTTGGGACCCCAAAACAGGGAGTAATAGTCCATGAAAGAGCCCAGAATCGGACAAACCTAGGATTATTGATGAACGAGACATAAACAGACCCCGAGGGTTCGTCAATCATGGAAATCGCTCAGGGACCCCAAATCAGTGAGTAATAGTCCATGAAAGAGCCCGGAATCGGACAAACCTAGGATTATTGATGAACGATACATAAACACACCACGGGGGTTCGTCAATCTTGGAAATCACTCACGGACCCCAAACCATGGAAATTATGAGTGTTGATGACCGACACGTAAACGCAACCCGGGGTCGTTTAGTCGTGGTAATCACTTCGGGACCCCAAAAGTGAGTAATAGTCCACGAAACGGGCCTGAATCGGTCCAAACTGCGAGTCTTCGCGACCAACACGTAGGCACAACTTGGGGTTCGACAACCATGGAAATCCCTTTGGGACCCCAAATCAGTGAGTAATAGTCCATGAAAGAGCCCGGAATCGGACAAACCTAGGATTATTGATGAACGATACATAATCGCACCCCAAGGGTTCGTCAATCATGGAAATCGCTCAGGGACCCGAAATCAGTGAGTAATAGTCCATGAAAGAGCCCGGAATCGGATAAACCTAGGATTATTGATGAATGATACATAAACGCACCCCGGGGGTTCGTCAATCATGGAAATCGCTCAGGGACCCCAAACCATGGAAATTGTGAGTGTTGATGACCGACACGTAAACACAAGCCGGGGTCCGTCAATTGTGGAAATAACTTCGGGACCCCAAAAGTGAGTAATAGTCCACGAAACGGGCTAGAATCGGCCCAAACTGCAAGTCTTCAGGACCAACACGTAAGCACACCTTAGGGTTCGACAACCATGGAAATCACTTTGGGACCCCAAAACGGTGAGTAATAGTCCATGAAAGAGCCCGAAATCAGATAACCTAGGATTATTGATAAACGATACATAAACAAACCCCGGGGGTTCGTCAATCATGGAAATCGCTCACGGACCCAAAATTAGTGAGTAATAGTCCATGAAACAGGCCGGAATCGGCCGTGGTTGTTGATGACCGACACGTAAGCGCACCCCGGGGTTCATCAATCATGGAAATCACTCCGGGACCCCAAAACAGTGAGTAATAGTCCACGAAACGGTGAGTAATAATCCAAAACTGCGAGTGTTGATGACCGACATGTAAGCACACCTTGGGGTTCAACAACTATGCACATCGCTTCGAGACCCCGAAACGGTGAGTAATAATCCAAAAATGGGTCAGAATTGGCCAAAACCGTGAGTGTGACAATGGACACGTAAAGGCACCCCGGAGATCTGCAATTGTGAAAATCAATCGGGGACCCCAAACCGGTGAGTAATAGTCCACGAAATGGACCAGAATAGCGAAAATTGTGAGTGTTGATGACCGACACATAAACACAACATGGGGTTCGTCAATTGTGGAAATCACTTCGGGACCCCAAAACTGAGTAGTACTCCAAGAAACGGGCCAGAATCGGCCCAAACTGCGAGTCTTCATGACCAACACGTACGTACACCTTGGGGTTCAACGACCATGGATATCGCTTCGGGACCACAGAACAGTGAGTAATAGTGTGTGAAAGAGCCCAAAATCGGATAAACTTAGGATTATTGATGAACGATACATAAACGCACCCCGGGGTTTCGTCAATCATGGAAATCGCTCATGGACCCCAAATCAGTGAGTAATAGTCCATGAAACGGGCCGGAATCGGCCAAAACTGCGAGAGTTGATGACCGACACATAAATGCATGCCGGTGTTCGTCAATCATGGAAATCACTCCAGGAACCTAAAACTGAGTAATAGTCTAAGAAACGGGCCAGAATCGGCCAAAACAGCGATTGTTGATAACCGACACGAAAGCACATATTGGGGTTCAACAACCATGGAAATCACTTTGGGACCCCAAAACGGTGAGTAATAGTCCACGCAACGGGTCAGAATTGACAAAAACCGCGGGTGTTGATGACCGACACGTAAACGCACCGAAGGGTTCGTCATTCGTGGAAATAACTCCGGGACCCAAAAGCAGTGAGTAATAGTCTAGGAAACGCTCCAGAATTGGGCCAAACTGTGAGTCTTCAAGACCAACACGTAAGCACACCTTGGGGTTCGACGACTATGGAAATCGCTTTGGGACCCCAAAACGGTGAGTAATAGTCCATGAAAGAGCCCAAAATCGGACAAACTTAGGATTATTGATGAATGATACTTAAACTCACCCCAGAGGTTCGTCAATCACGGAAATCGCCCAGGGACCCCAAATCAGTTAGTAATAGTCCATGAAACAGACCGGAATCCGCCAAAACTGTGAGAGTTGATGACCGACACGAAAGCACGTATTGGGGTTCAACAACCATGCAAATCGCTTTGGGACCCCAAAATGGTGAGTAATAGTCCATGCAACGGGTCAAAATCGACAAAAACCGCTAGTGCTGCTGACCGACTCGTAAACGCAACTCGGGGTTCGTCAATCATGGAAATCACTCCGGGACCCCAAAACAGTGAGTAATAGTCCACGAAACGGGCCAGAATTGGCCAAAACTGCGAGTGTAGATGAGCGGCATCTAAGCGCACCTTGGGGTTCAACAACTACGGAAATCGCTCGGGACAGTGAGTAATAATTCAACAAACGAGTCAAAATGGGCCAAAACTGCGAGTGTTGACGACGGACACGTAAAGGCACCCCGGGGATCTTCAATTGTGAAAATCGCTCTGGGACCCCAGACCGGTTAGTAATAGTCCACCAAATGGACCAGAATAGCCAAAATTGTGAGTGTTGATGACCGACACATAAACGCAACCCGGGGTTCATCAATCGTGGAAGTCACTTCGGGAACCCAAATTTGAGTAGTAGTCCAAGAAACGTGCCAGAATCGGCCCACACTACGAGTCTTCACGACCAACATGTAAGTACACCTTGGGGTTCAACGACCATGGAAATCGCTTTGGGACCCCAAAACGGTGAGTAATAATCCGTGAAAGAGCCCGAAATCGGACAAACTTAGGATTATTGATGAACGATACATAAACGCACCCCGGGGGTTCGTCAATCAAGGAAATCACTTAGGGACCCCAAATCAGTGAGTAATAGTCCATGAAATGGGCAGGAATCAGCCAAAATTGCGAGAGTTGATGGCCGACACATAAACGCACCCCGGTGTTCATCAATCCTAGAAATCCCTCCAGGAACCTAAAACTGAGTAATAGTCCAAGAAACGGGCCAGAATCGGCCAAAACTGCGATTGTTGATGACCGACACGAAAGCACATATTGGGGTTCAACAACCATGGAAATCGCTTTGGGACCCCAAAACGGTGAGTAATAGTCCATGCAATGGGTCAGAATCGACAAAAACTGTGAGTGTTGATGACCCACACATAAACACACCCCAGGGTTCAACAATCGTGGAAATCACTCCAGGACCCCAAAACAGTGAGTAATAGTCCACGAAACAGGCCAGAATTGGCCAAAACTGCGAGTGTTCATGACCGACATGTAAGCTCACCTTGGGGTTCAACAACTATGCAAATCGCTTTGGGACCCCAAAACGGTGAGTAAAAATGCAAGAAACGGGTCAGAATGGGCCAAAACCATGACTATTGATGACGGACACGTAAACGCACCCCGGGGATCTTCAATCGTTAAAATCCCTCTGGGACCCCAAAACAGTGAGTAATAGTCCACGAAATGGACCAGAATCGGCCAAAATTGTGAGTTTTGATGACCGACACGTAAATGCAACCCAGAGTCCATCAATCGTGGTAATCACTTCGGGACCCCAAAACTGATTAATAGTTCAAGAAACGGGCCAGAATCGACCAAAAGTGTGAGTCTTCAGGACCACCACGTAAGCACATCTTGGGGTTCGACAACCATGGAAATCGCTTTGGGACCCAAAAACGGTGAATAATAGTCCATGAAAGAGTCAGAAATCGGACAAACCTAGGATTATTGATGAACGATACATAAACGCACCCCGAGGGTTCATCAATCGTGGAAATCGCTCAGGGACCCCAAGTCAGTGAGTAATAGTCCATGAAAGAGCCCAGAATCGGACAAACCTAGGATTATTGATGAACGATACATAAACGCACCTCGGGGGTTTGTCAATCATGGAAATCGCTCATGGACCCCAAACCATGGAAATTGTGAGTGTTGGTGACCGACACATAAACGCAACCCGGGGTCTTTCAGTCGTGCTAATCACTTCGGGACCCGAAATGTGAGTAATAGTCCATGAAACGGGCCAGAATCGGCCCAAACTGAGAGTCCTCACGACCAACATGTAGGCACACCTTGGGGTTCGACAACCATGGAAATCCCTTTGGGAGCCCAAAACGGTGAGTAATAGTCCATGAAAGAGCCCGGAATCGGACAAACCTAGGATTATTGATGAACGATACATAAACGCACCCCGAGGGTTCGTCAATCATGGAAATCTCTTAGGGACCACAAATCAGTGAGTAATAGTCCATGAAAGAGCCCGGAATCGGACAAACCTAGGCTTATTGATGAACGATACATAAACACACCCCGGGGGTTCGTCAATCATGGAAATCGCTCAGGGACCCCAAACCATGGAAATTGTGAGTGTTGATGATGAACATGTAAACACAACCCGGGGTCTATCAATTGTGGAAATAACTTCGGGGCCCCAAAAGTGAGTAATAGTCCACGAAACGGGCCAGAATCGGCCCAAACTGCGAGTATTCACGACTAACACGTAAGCACACCTTAGGGTTCGACAACCATGGAAATCGCTTTGGGACCCCAAAACGGTGAGTACTAGTCCATGAAAGAGCCCAGAATCAGACAAACCTAGGATTATTGATGAACGATACATAAACAAACCCCGGGGGTTCGTCAATCATGGAAATCGCTCAGGGACCCAAAATCTGTGAGTAATAGTCCATGAAACGGGCCGGAATCGGCCGCGATTGTTGATGACCCACACGTAAGCGCACCCCGGGGTTCGTCAATCATGGAAATCACTCCGGGACCCCAAAACAGTAAGTAATAGTCCATGAAACGGGCAAGAATTGGCCAAAACTGTGAGTGTTGACCGGTAATCGCACCTTGGGGTTCAACAACTATGGAAATCGCTTCGGGACCCCAAAACGGTGAGTAATAATCCAAGAAACGGGTCAGAATTGGCCAAAACTGTGAGTGTTTACAACGGACACGTAAAGGCACCCCAGCGATCTTCATTTGTGAAAATCTCTCTGGGACCCCAAACCGGTGAGTAATAGTCCACGAAATGGACCAGAATACCTAAATTGTGAGTGTTGATGACCGACACATAAGCGCACCCCGGGGTTCGTCAATCGTGGAAATCACTCCAGGACCCCAAAACAGTGAGTAATAGTCCACGAAACGGGCCAGAATTGGCCAAAACTGCGAGTGTTGATGACCGGTAATCACACCTTGGGGTTCAACAACAATGGAAATCGCTTCTGAACCCCAAAATGGTGAGTAATAATCCAAGAAACGGGTCTGACTTGGCCAAAACTATGAGTGTTGACGACGAACACGTAATGGCACCCCGGGTATCTTCAGTTTTGAAAATCGCTCAAGGACCCCAAACCGGTGAGTAATAGTCCACGAAATGGACCAGAATAGCCAAAATTGTGAGTGTTGATGACCAACACGTAAACGCAACCCGAGGTTCGTCAATCGTGGAAATCACTTCGGGACCCCAAGAAGCGGGCCAGAATCGGCCCAAACTATGAGTCTTCACGACCAACACGTAAGCATACCCTGGGGATCGACGACCATGGAAATCGCTTTGGGACCCCAAAACAGTGAGTAATAGTCCATGAAAGAGCCCGAAATCGGACAAACTTAGGATTATTGATGAAAGATACATAAACGCACCCCGGGGGTTCGTCAATCATGGAAATCGCTCAGGGACCCCAAGTCAGTGAGTAATAGTCCATGAAACGGGCCGGAATCGACCAAAACCGCGAGTGTTGGTGACCGACACATAAACGTACCCCGGGTTCGTCAATCGTGAAAATCAGTCCATGGGGTTCAACAACCATGGAAATCGCTTTGGGACCCCAAAACGGTGAGTAATAGTCCACGCAACAGGTCAGAATAAAAAAACGTGAGTGTTGATGACCAACACGTAAACACACCTTGGGGTTCAACAACTATGGAAATCGCTTCGGGACCCCAAAACGATGAGTAATAATCGAAGAAACGGGTCAGATTTGGCCAAAACTATCAGTGTTGACGACGGACACGTAAAGGCACCCCGGGGATCTTCAATTGTTAAAATCGCTATAGGACCCCAAACTAGTGACTAATAGTGCATGACATGGACCAGAATAGCCAAAATTGTGAGTGTTGATGACCGACAGGTAAACGCAACCCGGGGTTCGTCAATCGTGGAAATAACTTCGGGACCCCAAAACTGAGTAGTAGTCTAAGAAGCGGGCCACAATCGGCCTAAACTGCGAGTCTTCACGACCAACACGTAAGCACACCTTGGGGATCAACGACCATGAAAATCACTTTTGGACCCTAAAACGGTGAGTAATAGTCCATGAAAGAGCTCTAAATCGGACAAACTTAGGATTATTGATTGAACGATGCATAAACAAGCCCCGGGGGTTCGTCGATCATGGAAATCGCTCAGGGACCCCAAATCAGTGAGTAATAGTCCATGAAACGTGCGGAATCGACCAAAACCGCGAGTGTTGATGACTAACACATAAACGCACCCCGGGGATCGTCAATCGTGGAAAGCACTCCACGAACCTAAAACTGAGTAATAGTCCAAGAAACGGGCCAGAATCGGCAAAAACTGCGATTGTTGATGACCGACACGAAAGCGCATATTGGGGTTCAACAACCATGGAAATTGCTTTGGGACCCCAAAACGGTGAGTAATAGTCCACGCAACAGGTCAGAATCGAAAGAACCATGAGTGTTGATGACCGACACATAAACGCATCTTGGGGTTCAACAACTATGGAAATCGTTACGGGACCGCAAAACGGTGAGTAAAAATCGAAGAAACGGGTCAGAATTGGCCAAAACTATGAGTGTTGACGACGGACATGTAAAGGCACCCCGGGGATCTTCAATTGTTAAAATCGCTCTGGGACCCCAAACCGGTGAGTAATAGTCCACGAAATGGAACAGAATAGCCAAAATTGTGACTGTTGATGACCGACACATAAATGCAACCCAGGGTTCGTCAATCGTGGAAATCACTTCGGGATCCCAAAACTGAGTAGTAGTCCAAGAAACGGGCCAGAATCGTCCCAAACTATGAGTCTTCACGACCAACACGTAAGCAAAACTTGGGATTTGACGACCGTGGAAATCGCTTTGGGAGCCCAAAACTGTGAGTAATAGTCCATGAAAGAGCCCGAAATCAGACAAACTTAGGATTATTGATGAACGATACATCAACGCGCCCCGGGGTTTTGTCAATCATGGAAATACCTCATGGACCCAAAATAAGTGAGTAATGGTCCATTAAATGGGCCGGAATTGACAAAAAGCACGAGTGTTGATGACCGACACATAAACGCACCCTGGGGTTCATCAATCATGGGAATCACTCCAGGAACCTAAAACTGAGTAATAGTCCAAGAAACGGGCCAGAACCGGCCAATACTGCGATTGTTGATGACCGACATGAAAGCGCATATTGGGGTTCAACAACCATGGAAATTGCTTTGGGACCCCAAAACGGTGAGTAATAGTCCACACAATTGGTCACAATCAACAAAAACTGTGAGTGTTGATGACCGACACGTAAACGCACCCCAGGGTTCGCAAATCGTGGAAATCACCCCGGGACCCCAAAATAGTGAGAAATTCTATGAAACAAGCCAAAATTGGCCAAAACCGCGAGTGTTGATGACCGACATGTAAGCGCACCTTGGGGTTCAACAACTATGGAAATCGCTTCTGGACCCTAAAACGGTGAGTAATAATCCAAGAAACGGGTCTGAATTGGCCAAAACTATGAGTGTTGACGACTGACACGTAAAGGCACCCCGGAGATCTTCAATTTTTAAAATCGCTATGGGACCCCAAACCGGTGAGTAATAGTCCACGAAATGGACCAGAATAGCCAAAATTGTGAGTGTTCATAACCGACACGTAAACGCAAACTGAGTAGTAGTCCAAGAAACGGCCCAGAATCGGCCCAAACTGCGGGTCTTCACGACCAACACGTAAGCACAACTTGGGGTTCGACGACTGTGGAAATCGCTTTGGGACCCCAAAACTGTGAGTAATAGTCCATGAAATGGGCTGGAATCGTCAAAACCCACGAGTGTTGATGACCGACACATAAACGCACCCCGGGGTTCGTCAATCGTGGAAATCACTCCAGGAAGCTAAAACTGAGTAATAGTCCAAGAAACAGACAAGAATCGACCAAAACTGCGATTGTTGATGACGGACATGAAATCGCATATTGGGGTTCAACAACCATGGAAATCGCTTTGGGACCCCAAAACGGTGAGTAATAGTCCACGCAACAGGTCAGAATCGACAAAAACCGTGAGTGTTGATGACCGACACGTAAACACACCTTGGGGTTCAACAACTATGGAAATCGCTTCAGGACTCCAAAATGGTGAGTAATAATCGAAGAAACGGGTCAGAATCTGCCAAAACTATGAGTGTTGACAACGGACACGTAAAGGCACCCCGGGGATTTTCAATTGTTAAAATCGCTCTGGGACCCCAAACCGGTGAGTAATAGTCCACAAAATGGACCGTGATAGCCAAAATTGTGAGTGTTGATGACCGATGCATAAACGCAACCCGGGGTTCGTCAATCGTGGAAATCACTTCAGATAGAAAAGAGGGAATAGTGTGCATTTTTCGTTGGGGATTCCCTGGAATAAAACGTCGCGTCTTCCTTTGATTCCTTATGCAGTATATCCAATCAATTAGAATTCAGATTAAAGAGGGTCTTTATCCTCGTCGTATTCTTTATATGGAAATCCGGGGCCAGGGGATCATTCCCTTGACTCGTACTGATGATAATTTTTTTACTCCACGAGAAATTGAACAAAAAGCTTTCGAATTGGCCTATTTCTTGCGTGTACCAATTGAAGTATTTTGAGGTATCTTTAGGACCCCAAAACTGAGTAGTAGTCCAAGAAATGGGCCAGAATCGGCCCAAACTGCGAGTCTTCACGACCAACACGTAATCACAACTTGGGGTTCGACGACCGTTGAAATCGCTTTGGGACCCCAAAACTGTGAGTAATAGTCTATGAAAGAGCCCGAAATCGGACAAACTTAGGATTATTGATGAACGATACGTAAACGCGCCCCGGGGGTTCGTCAATCATGGAAATCTCTCAGGGACCCCAAATCAGTGAGCAATAGTCCATGAAACGGTCCGGAATCAACCAAAACCGCGAGTGTTGATGACCGACACATAAATGCACCCGGGGTTCGTCAATCATGGAAATCACTCCAGGAAGCTAAAACTGAGTAATAGTCCAAGAAACGGGCCAGAATCGGCCAAAATTGCGATTGTTGATGACCGACACGAAATCGCATATTGGGGTTCAACAACCATGGGACCCCAAAACGGTGAGTAATAGTCCACGCAACAGGTCAGAATCGACAAAAACCGTGAGTGTTGATGACCGACACGTAAACGCACCTTGGGGTTCAACAACTATGGAAATCTATTCGGGACCCCAAAACGGTGAGTAATAATAGAAGAAACGGGTCAGAATTTGCCAAAACTATGAGTGTTGACAACGGACACGTAAAGGCACCCCGGGGATCTTCAATTGTTAAAATCACTCTGGGACCCCAAACCAGTGAGTAATAGTCCACGAAATGGACCGGCATAGCCAAAATTGTGAGTGTTGATGACCGACGCATAAACGCAACCCGGGGTTCGTTAATCGTGGAAATCACTTCGGGACCCCAAAACTGATTAGTAGTCCAAGAAATGGGCCAGAATCAGCCCAAACTGCGAGTCTTCACGACCAACACGTAAGCACAACTTGGGGTTCGACGACCATGGAAATCGTTTTGGGACCCCAAAACTGTGAGTAATAGTCCATGAAAGAGCCCGAAATTAGACAAACTTAGGATTATTGATGAACAATATATAAACGCTCCCCGGGGGTTCGTCAATCATGGAAATTGCTCAGGGACCCCAAATCAGTGAGTAATAGTCCATGAAACGGGCCGGAATTGACAAAAACTGCAAGTGTTGATGGCCGACACATAAACGCACCCCAGGGTTCGTCAATTGTGGAAAGCACTCCAGGAACCTAAAACTGAGTAATAGTCCAAGAAACGGGTCAGACTCGGACAAAACTGCGATTGTTCATGACCGACACGAAAGCACATATTGGGGTTCAACAACCATCGAAATCCCTTTGGGACCCCAAAACGGTGAGTAATAGTCCATGCAACAGGTCAGAATCGACAAAAACCGCGAGTGTTGATGACCGACACGTAAACACACCTTGGGGTTCAACAACTATGGAAATCACTTCGGGACCCCAAAACGGTGAGTAATAATCGAAGAAACGGGTCAGAATTTGCCAAAACTGTGAGTGTTGACGACAGACACGTAAAGGCACCCTGGGGACTTCAATTGCTAAAATCGCTCTGGGACCCCAAATTGGTGAGTAATAGTCCATGAAATGGACCAGAATAGCAAAACTTGTGAGTGTTGATGACTGAGGGAGTCCCGAATTAGGGGGTGTCCTGATGACCGGACTAAACCTTTGGCTGGACTCCTGGACTATGAAGATACAAGATTGAAGACTTCGTCCCGTGTCTGGATGGGACTTCCCTTGGCGTGGATGGAAAGCTTGGCGATACGGATATGTAGATCTTCTCCCATTGTAACCGACTCTGTGTAACCCTAGCCCCCTCCGATGTCTATATAAACCGGAGGGTTTTAGTCCGTAGGACAAACAACAATCGTACCATAGGCTAGCTTCTAGGGTTTAGCCTCTCTGATCTCGTGGTAGATCTACTCTTGTACTACCCATATCATCAATATTAATCTAGCAGGAGTAGGGTTTTACCTCCATCGAGAGGGCCCGAACCTGGGTAAAAACATCATGTCTCTTGTCTCCTGTTACCATCCGCCTAGACGCACAGTTCAGGACCCCCTACCCGAGATCCGCCGGTTTTGACACCGACATTGGTGCTTTCATTGAGAGTTCCTCTGTGTCGTCACCTTTAGGCCTGATGGCTCCTCCGATCATCAACAACGATGCGGTCCAGGGTGAGACTTTTCAACCTGGACAGATCTTCATATTCGGCGGCTTTGCACTACGGGCCAATTCGCTTGGCCATCTGGAGCAGATCGAAAGCTACGCCCCTGGCCATCAGGTCAGGTTTGGAAGTTTGAACTACACGGATGACATCCACGAAGACTGGATCTTCAACGGGTTCGAGCCGCAGCCAAGCGCGCCACACTGGCACGATGGGCATGATTTAGCTCTGTCGCCGAACAGTGCCTAGGAGGCCGCCCCAGTGTCCGCTCCGACCCTTAGCTCGGAGCCGACTTGTCACGCCCAATACGCGATACTATCCTAAAGAGACTCGAAAGTCCCACCAAGGATAGAACCGCATATTGAAACGCTTTTGCAAGGTGGATATCATTACATCAACATTACATAATAGATGGGGATACATACAAGAGGCATACAATGCCACACGAATACAACATCATCTTACATAAGAGCACCATCCGACTACGGATGAAGCACAAACAGAAACTCAAACGACATCCACCCTGCTAGCCCAGGCTGCCGACCTGGAACCTATCCCTGATCGAAGAAGAAGCAGAAGAAGAACTCCAAAACTAGCAAACATCGCTCTCGCGTCATGATCATCGCATAACCTGTACCTGCAACTATTGTTGTAGTAATCTGTGAGCCACGCGGACTCAGCAATCCCATTACCATGGGTATCAAGACTAGCAAAGCTTAAAGGGAAAAGGAAGGGGTAAAGTGGTGAGGTTGCAGCAGCGACTAAGCATGTATGGTGGCTAACATACACAAATAAGAGCGAGAAGAGAGCAAACGGAACGGTCGTGAAGCTAGCAATGATCAAGAAGTGATCCTAAACTCCTACTTACGTCAAACATAACCCAAAACCGTGTTCACTTCCCGGACTCCGCCACAAAGAGACCATCACGGCTACACACACGGTAGATGCGTTTTAATTCGGATCTGGTGTCAAGTTATCTACAACCGGACATTAACAAATTCCCATCTGCCCATAACCGCGGGCACGGCTTTCAAAAGTTTATACCCTGCAGGGGTGTCCCAACTTAGCCCATGATAAGCTCTCGCGATCAACAAAGCATATACCTTCTCCCAGGAAGACTCGATCAGACTTGGAATCCCAGTTTACAAGACATTTCGACGATGGTAAAACTAGACCAGCAAAGCCGCCCGATGTGCCGACAAATCCCGATAGGAGCTGCACATATCTCGTTCTCAGGGCAACACCGGATGAGACTAGCTACGAGTAAAACCAGACTTCGAGTTTCCCCAAGGTGGCCCCGCAGGCAGCTCAGTTCGGACCAACACTCGAAGGAGCACTGGCCCGGGGGGGGGGGGGTAAATAAAGATGACCCTCGGGCTCCGGAAACCCAAGGGAAAAAGGGCTAGGTGAGGCAAATGGTAAAACCAAGGTTGGGCCTTGCTGGAGGAGTTTTATTCAAAGCGAACTGTCAAGGGGGTCCCATAAATCGCCCAACCGCGTAAGGAACGCAAAATCCGGGAACATAACACCGGTATGACGGAAACTAGGGTGGCAAGAGTGGAACAAAAAGCCAGGCATAAGGCCGAGCCTTCCACCCTTTACCAAGTATATAGATGCATTAATAAAAAAGAGATATTGTGATATCCCCACATAATCCTGTCCACCATGGAGCAATCTTCAACTTCACCTGCAACTAACAACGCTATAAGAGGGGCTGAGGAAAGCGGTAACATAGCCAAACAACGGTTTGCTAGGAAGGGTGAAATGGTTAGAGGCTGACATGGCAATTTGGGAGGCTTGAAGAGCAGGTAATAGGTAGCGCAGCATAGCGATAGAACGAAGCAACTAGCATAGCAATGATAGTAATGAGATCCAAGGTGACAGTCATCTTGCCTGAAATCCCTCTAGGAAGAAGAATAAGTCCATGAAGAAGATGAAGCCACGAAGATGAACCAAGCGTAGACGATCGAATCCTCATGATTGCAACGAAACGGGAACTATCGAGAGAAGCACACAACATGGTAAACACACCACACATATACAAGACATGATGCACAACCAAGCATGATGCATGACAAGGCTACATGAAGCTACTCATGGCAAGAGATGATGCAAGCAAGAGCAACACATCAAGGCAAGTTTAAATGAGGCCGGAAACAACATATAACAATTCCGGTAAGTCCTCATGCAAATTTCGAAATTGGTTCAGATATGAATAAACCTTATGTTCAAGTTGTTAAAAAGCAAGTTAAGATGCACCAAGATGATCTACACGAGATTCTAGTCAAGTTACATATAAAGTTAATTAGATTTGGAGCTACGGCCTAGAAGATATGAGGAAAACAAGTTAAACATGGCATTGATGCAAAATGCATACAAACATCAAGCAAACACTCCCAAAACATGGATGCAACATGATAATATGAAACTACATGCAAAATCAAGCAAGTTTCATATAGAGCACACCCAAAACGGAGCAACGGTTCAACACATACACTATACAAGTTTAAAGGACGAGCTGTCCAAAACAGCAACTAGGCATCTTGCAAGCATGAAAACAATATCTACATCACCACAATATGAAAACAAAAGGCATGGACATGATGTACAGGTAAAGCATAACAAAACATGAACACTGATCTATCTCCAGAAATCACTAGAACATGCTCAAAAAGACATGGCAAGATTGCAAATAATAACAGTTTCAGACTTTGCAGAAATAACATCAGGTTGCAATGTTTAGAGCTATCAATCAACATGTTACAGGAACTTATCATAGAAACTTAAGGCATGGCATGATTCTACTAATTGCATAGAGCAAAAGTCCTTTAATGACCATGAGCCAAAAAGGATCAGAAGATATGATGGCACCCATGTAAACATGGCAAATGATATGACAGATTCATACATGGCAGGAGCAACAATAAGTAGGCATGTTGGTGAGCTTGTACCACTCACCAAAGAGCATTACATGGCATGGCAAGGCAACCAACAGTAAGAAGACAAGTTTATGAAGCCAAGAATGGCAAGAGCAAGTTCATAGATTGCATGGATCACTACCAACAATCATGGCAACATTAAACTTAATGTTAACAGGCTGACAGCAACATTATTTAGCAACTTTGGAGCAAGCTTACAACAAGATACAGCAGGCTATAAATGCAACCAGGGGCATGTATGGATAAAGCATGACATGTGTAACAAAACATCCTTAGTGAACATCTCCAGATTATGCATAGAATGACTTGTAGCAGCAGGTTTACATAGCATCACAAAATAACAGATTCAGCCTAGCAAAATAGTAACAACAAGTACCCTACTTCACGAGCTCGATGCACTCAGTACAAGACTCACAAAAATGCAAGACAAGCACCCCTGTAAATATGGCATGATGTAGTACAAAACACATGTAGAGCTCATGCTCATACGAGGCACACATCAAATGCAACAAAAATGACAAAACACCAAGTTATAACAGTTATGATTCAGGCATTACGATGATCTCAAACAAGCATAACACAATGTATTGAAATGTAGAGCATCTCTCAGTGAATATTTTGATATATTATGCACGCAAAATGGAGCAGCACACACAAAGTTATAGCATATCGAAGGAGGCACCAGAATGCTGGAAAAACTAGGGACTTGGAAGAATTTATACCCCGAGAAAACTGGACGGAGAAGATCCGGGATGGAGAGATCCGGGGACGCGGCAGGCGCGTTTGGTTCGGGACAGGGTGGATCTCATCCCACCCGGCCGGATCTGGACGGGGCGGCGACTCCGGCGATGGAGACGACCTTCGGCGAGGCGCGCGACGCCGGGAAGGCGCAGGGGAGCGGCGGACCCGGCGGGGCGCTCGGCGTGCGGTGGCCGGCGCGGGATCCGGCGACCG
>NC_057810.1:730043702-730069142 GCF_018294505.1 Triticum aestivum
CGGCGACGGCCACGTGGCAAGGCGTGATTGGACGAGGCGGCGGCGCTGGACATGTCCGGCCGATCCGGACGTGTCCGGCGGCGCGGAGGGAGAAAGGAGCTAGGGTTAGGGGAGATTTATCCGCGAATTTCGGGGGGAAGAGCTAATTTATAGATAGAGGGAGCTAGGAGACTCCAAATGGAGTGCGGTTTTCTCCCACACGATCGTGATCGAATGACCAAGAGCATGGAGGGGAGTTTGCTGGGTTAGTTGGCTGATTTGGAGGGTTGCTGGGCTGCAAGAGAAAAGGGGGTTTCAGGCTACACGGTTAACCGTTGGAGTATCAAACAACCTCCAAATGGCACGAAACTTGACAGACGGTCTACCGGTGCTATACCAAGGCTGCTTGGCAAATCACAGTCCATTCCGAGAATATTTAACATCCGCTCACAACAGGAGACAAAAGGGGAACGCCGGAGGACATAGGAGTGCCGGATTGCAAAATGGACAACGGGGAAAATGCTCAGATGCATGAAACGAACACATATGCAAAATGAGATGCACATGATGACACAATGCAGATGATGACATGGCAAAATGCAACACGCAAGCAGCTAACATGGCAACGACGGCGAATAACTAGCAGCCACCTGGCGCATCGGATCCAGGGCCTTACACGACTGCGCCAATCGAGGACGAGTGGTTGGACACCGCCTCGGGGGCTGCAATCTCTACGGCGATCGAGCCGAACACCAGTCTTGTCCTTTGCGAAGATCGTGACTCGAAGGTGCCGGACTCCTTTCCGGACTCCGAACCTTCCGCGCCCCTGCCGATCGAGCTCTATTGGGCGCCGATCATGGAGTTTGCCGCTGCGGACATCTTTCAGCACTCGCCCTTCGGCAACATTCTGAACTCACCAAAGTCTCTCTCTTTATCAGGAGAGCCCTGGCCGGACTATGGTCAGCAGGGTTGGGATGCGGACGATGAAGAAATTTAAAGCCCACCCACCACCCAGTTTGTAGCCACTGTCGATGATTTAACCGACATGCTCGACTTCGACTCCGAAGACATCGACGGTATGGACGCCGATGCAGGAGGCGTCCAAGAACTAGCGCCTATAGGGCACTGGAAGGCCACCTCGTCATACGACGTATACATGGTGGATACCCCAAAAGAAGGGGATGGCGATGGAACAACAGAGGATGACCCCTCCAAGAAGCAGCCTAAGCGCCGGCGTCAGCGGCGCCGCTCTAAATGCCGCCAAAGCAAAAACAACGATTCCGGCACGGGAGATAATAACACCCCGGACAGCGCCGAACACAACCCCCTCCAGCAGGATTCAGCACAGGAGGATGGAGAAGCCAGCCCTCATGACAGAGCGGCAAACAGAGAGGTAGAGGATGATAATTACATACCTCCCTCGAAATACATGCCGGATTCAGAGGCTCTAAACCCGGTCAGCGGAAAAAGCCATTCACAAGAAATACTCCGGGCCCATCCAGTTTGGACTGAATACTTGATCGCTCGTGCCAGATACACGGCACCCCCGAAACACCAGCTAATCACACCAACAGGGATTGTTGGGTGTTCAAGCAGGCAGGCAAGTTAAGTGCCGAAAACAGAGACAAGGGGCTGCATAGCGATGACGAGGAGGAGCCCCGGCCGCCGAACAATAGGGCACAGAAGGGCTTTCCCCCACAAGTGTGGACGCTGAACATGATATACGCAACCCACATCCCCAAAAGGGAGTGGAAGCGTGCACTCAGGGACGTATATGCGTTGGAGGCAGTCGCCCCAAAGTTCAACCCATGGTCCTCCTGCCCGATCACTTTTGATCGAAGGGACCACCCCACTAGCATCCGCCACGGCGGATTCGCCGCATTGGTTCTAGACCCAATCATTGACGGATTTCACCTCACTAGAGTCCTCATGGACGGCGGCAGTAGCCTAAACCTGCTTTATCAGGATACAGTGCGAAAAATGGGCATAGACCCCTCAAGGATTAAATCCACAAAGACGACCTTTAAAGGCGTCATACCAGGTGTAGAGGCCAACTATACAGGCTCAGTTACACTCGAGGTGGTCTTTGGATCCCCGGATAATTTCCGAAGCGAGGAGTTAATCTTCGACATAGTCTCGTTCCGCAGTGGCTATCACGCGCTGCTCGGACGAACTGTATTTGCAAAGTACAATGCGGTGCCGCACTACGCATACCTCAAGCTCAAGATGCCAGGCCCTCGAGGAGTCATTACGGTCAATGGAAACACCGAACGCTCTCTCTGAACGGAGGAGCATATGACGGCCCTCGCGGCGGAAGTACAAAGTAGCCTCTCAAGGCAATTCTCCAATCCGGCTATTAAACGTCCGGACACCGTCAAGCGCGCCCGGAGTAACCTACAACAAGACCGCCTGGCACATTCTGAGCAAGCGTAGCAGTGCGACCCCGACCCCAGCCCTCGCGAAATTGTGAAACCATTATTACGCGTACATAATTACGCTCTGGAAGTACCATGGGCATAAGGGGAGGGGCACAACCATGACACGCCCAAAATGTGGCTCAACCGCACTAGGGGCTCCCGATTTTGTCATTTCTTTTTTCTTACTTTCAGGACTCCACTCTCCGGAAGGCCTGCCCGGCAGTACAATCGTCGAACACACGATGCAACAGCCAGGGAGGCAGCAAGCTACGTCGAATGTCCAGGTCGTCTCTATAACGAGCTAAATACCTGTCTTACATAAAATCTCGCAGCTTGCCCCTGGAGGGGGACATGTCAAATAATCCCATCTCTTGCTTATCGCACTATTTTGTATCGTTCTGCTTTCACAGCAACCTTTTAATAAACAATACATAGCTCTTGTCTATTGTTGCATTCATTCTTTATGAAAATATGTTCAGTTATGACATTATGCAACCGTACACTTTGGTACGGCCAATACACCAGGGGCTTAAGTACCCCAGAATGTGGTGTGAGAAGTCCGAACACTCTCACGAGTGCGGCACCCTGAACTTATAGCATTATATGCATCGGCTCCGAATCATGTCTTGGGTCAATAGTTGGGTTTGCCCGGTGTCGGTGTCAAAACCGGCGGATCTCGGGTAGGTGGTCCCGAACTGTGCGTCTAGGCGGATGGGAACAGGAGACAAGGGACATGATGTTTTACCCAGGTTCGGGCCCTCTTGATGGAGGTAAAACCCTACGTCCTGCTTGATTAATATTGATGATGTGTGTTACAAGAGTAGATCTACCAGGAGATCAAGGAGGCTAAAACCCTAGAAGCTAGCCTATGGTATGATTGTTGTTCGTCCTACGGACTAAAGCCATCCGGTTTATATAGACATCGGAGAGGGCTAGGGTTACACAGAGTCAGTTACAATGGTAGGAGATCTACATATCCGTATTGCCAAGCTTGCCTTCCACGCCAAGGAAAGTCCCATTCGGACACGGGACGAAGTCTTCAATCTTGTATGTTCATAGTCTTGGAGTCCGGCCGATGATAATAGTCCGGCTATCCGGACACCCCCTAGTCCAGGATTCCCTCAGTAGTCCCCGAACCAGGCTTCAATGACGATGAGTCCGTCGCGTATGTTGTCTTTGGCGTTCGCAAGGCGGGTTCTCCTTCACGCTCCACGTGTTTGCCGGATAGTGTCCGGTTGCTTCATAAATGTTGCGCTCCTTGGCTTCTACGTCCAATAATGGCCCTCTTCCACGTGTCGTACGAATGCGAAAAGCCAGGGTATTCTTATGTTTTACCCTCTAGCTGCGCGAATAAGCTGCCTATAAGAGAGGCGAGGATCCAGATCCAAATCACACCATCCTCCTTCGGCAAGTACTCATTGAGGCGCATCTGACAAAAAATCCATTCCAACATGGACAGTCGACGCGGCTCGTCTTCTCGCGCTCCCAGTCCTCAGCCAGGAGATTGGAGGAGATGCTCAGGCCCGCATAGCGAGTTAGTGACGCTCCAAGCAGAGGGATACCTTCCCCCGGCCTTTATGGTTCCGGTTCGAGCCGGACTGGCCACCTACAAGGGTGGGAAGCAGGCGGAGAGCGTCCCCAATCCCTCCAAAGGAGAGCCGGTATGCTTCGTCCCCTACTTAATAAGGGGACTCGGATTTCCTATACATCCATTTCTCCGGGGGCTCTTGGAGTTTTATGGACTCCAACTTCACCACCTCACGCCCGCCTCCATTTTGCACATCGCGGGCTTCGTAGCTCTTTGCGAGCTATTCTTGGGCATCGAGCCCCATTTTGCACTATGGAAGAGGCTGTTTTGCCTTGTACCCCGTTCTTACAAGGGGTCGATATATCAAGTGGGAGAAGCCGAAATATGGCGCATCGCCGGGACCGGATATCTATCCGGAACCCCGAAGAAGGCGTCCGAAGACTGGCCTTCGGCATGGTTCTATATGGAAGACGCCCCGCTGCCGGATCCAGTTCGGATTGGCCTCCCGGAGTTTAGCAACGCTCCTCTGAAGAAACGCCTGAGTTGGCGCCCACAGAGCCCTCAACGGGAAGATGACAGGAGCGTCCACTATCTGATGGTCTGGATACGGTTACTAGCCCATTCCGGATTAACCATGATTGGAGTCATGGACACATGCATTATGCGAGGGGTGCAGCCTCTCTAATATAGGGGCCACCCCATGTGGGATTTCAATGGGGAGAATGACGCCACCCGTCATGGCCCCACGGGGCCGGGATCGGCCGCCGATCTGGTGAAGATCCTGTCCGGCTTGTACAAGGGGGAGGAGGAGGACTTCCTCCGCACGAATCCATTGAATGGATTCTCCATGAATAACCCTCGGAGCTGGGTAAGCGGACGCTTATATATCTGATCCGTGCTTTCAAAGATAAGTGTCTTACTTTATGATTTCGATGCAGGAACTGTGCCAGGATGTGGAGGGCATAGAAAGCCCAACTCCACAACCCAAGGATCCGGGAAGATCCCTTGATCCGGCCTCCGAAGAGGATCCGGACATAAAGGTGGATTTGATTGACGGGGTCTTCCACCAGCTCAGCATAGACAATGCTTTAGTCGCCATTACGGCTGACTACCCTGGTTTATGTCCGGCTTCCCAGGTGAGTACGACCGAAGTCCTGACACCGTCACTTTTTTAATGCTTATTCCTGACCACCGTGTACCAATGGTGCTTCGCAGGAGGTGCCTTCACAGCGGGAAGTCGAGCCCGTGGTGACTAACCAAACGAGGTCAGTGCGGCCTAGCAGGCGGAAGAGGAATGCGGCGTGAATCGAAACGCCGCCGCAAAGGTATCGTGCACCCTTGTCTTTTAAGGGCAAGACTCCTAGGAGGTATATTAATGCTCATGATTCTTCCAGGAGAAAGAGCACTCGCCGGACTGAGTCCGGAGAGGTTGCCAACCAAGCCTCCGCTAGCTAGGCTCGAACACCTGGTCCGGAGGGGGAGGCAAGCGCAAGGCGCGAGCCGGATGCTCCTCCAACGGTGGATGCCTACATGTTGTCCGCCACCATGTCTGAGGTGGAGAGCGCCATGAATCACAGGCGCCGTCGGACAGTTCTTCGTGACGCGTGTTTCTCCCGAGAGGCGTTGAATGCCTTTAATGCGGGAGACGCGCACCTCCGTGCTGCTCTGGATGGTTTAACCAGAGCCACGGAGCAGTATGTAAAAGACATACGGGTGAGGAATTTTAATAGTTATATATGCCAGTAGCCCCCGAGACTTAAAATAGTTAAACTAACTGATTTAAGGATCATTTGTTATGCAGGATCTTACCGAGAAGAATACCCACCTGTCCCAGGAGCTTCAAGAATGCAAGGGCCAACTTGAGGCCGCTCTAGCCGCTGCCAGGGGAGCCATGGAGACCCCCTCTGGTAATTCATATTTTGAAAAGAAGTAGTTTATGAAGTGCGACGTGTGTGTATAATCTGACAATAATATTGCAGAGGGTGCCGGACTAGATCTGGACAAGCAACAGCTGCTGCGCCAGTTGAAGGCCGGCGAGAGGGTGCTTATGAGGGTGCAGAAGGAGAGGAACAAACTCCAAGATGCCAACACCCAGCTGGGCGAAGAACTAAAAGATGTTCGGGTCCAACTGTCTAACTCCGTAAAGGAGAATCGGCGGCTTCATCGCGGCATTTATAGTAAGTGCTTGAGCAAACTCTTTTGAAAAGAAGAGTTCGGCGAGGAAGTCAATTGACAAAAATGTGTCTGTAGGTGTGCCCACGGGTCGTCCGGCAGAGGAGATGCCTGGTTCCACGGGAGACCCTCTTCCCGAGCTGCTGCAACTACACGAACGTGTTCAGTAGGCGATGAGCGGCGTCGTCCAGGCCTTATGGCCTTCCGTCTCCCTACCTGAGGGCCTTGGAGGGATTGCTGAGAAGCTTCAGGGAGTACAGCGATGTCCTCGTCTGTGGAAGATATCGGCCTGCCGTCAAGCGCCAGGGAGGCCTGGGCCATGGTGAAGACGCGGTACCCGAAGGCTGACCCAAACCACATGGCCGAGGTCGGACCTATGGGGCCCGATGGGAAGGAGATCCCTATGAGCTTGATGTACGGCCAAGTAGAGTTGGCCGCGAAATATTCCCAACAGGACTGTAATTAGACAGCCTGTTAGATGGGATTGAAGAGGAGTACAATCAGTCAGCTCGACGATGTAATTTTAAAATGACATGTAGAATGCCTTCTAGCCGGATTGTATTGTCTTTGCGGACCTTTTCGCTTCAACCTCGGGACCAACAGTCTGGAGTGTGTCCGAATACCCTTAGGGTTATAAAAGAACCGGGGTGTGCATGGAGACAAGGCGTAGGGGTCATAATTGCTTTATCGGACAAGTGCCCAACTAGCTATGTTATATTACATGGTTAGTAAGAAACATCTTCTAGGGAGAATAGTTCCGTTAAGGGTTCCTTTCCCTGGGAGGCATGCCCTAAAGTGCATGTCCGGACTGCGAAAATAGCAGAAAAAGCATCTGGGGGTAGATAAATAGGTAAGTAATAAATCATCTTTCAGGTCACCGACCGAATATTCCCTTAAGAACGCTAGCCTTCGGCTTCACCCAGTCTGAGGTACACATCCGGCTGACCCGACAGTAACAATCACAGGGGTGCTCCCTTTACCTCCTAGCCGAACAATCGGGAACATAGGGGTAAGCACAGGAGCCAGGCAACCCGGCTTGGCCAAAACTTAAGTCATATCGATGCATATAATGGTGATCAAAAGGTACACGCGGAAGTATGACACATGTGTTGGGCATGAAGCCCATAGAAATAAGCTTCTGTTAAAGAAGCCCCCAGGTATAACGAGTGCGAGTAACACATAGACTGAGTGCGAACAAAGCGCAGATCAGCCATCAAGGGGTTTGTACTAAAAAAGGGAGGAAAAAGGAGGGAAAACACGGACAGTGAAAACAAAATGAAAGGTGGACGGAGGAAGGAGACGAACCCTGAGTCCGGGGCTAGGTGTAAAATCTTCGGAGACGGGCTGCGTTCCATGGGTTTTGCTCGGGTCGGTTGTCAGATGCATTGCGTAGACGGTATGCACCGCCGGTAAGGACTTGGTCGATGATGAAGGGACCTTCCCATTTGGGCCTAAGTTTGTCCTTTTTCTTGTCCGGCAGGCGTAGAACTAGCTCGCCAACATTGTAAATTTTGGCCCGTACTTCTCTGCTTTGATATCTTCGAGCCTGCTGTTGATAGAATGCGGAACAGGATTTTGCCACGTCGCGCTCCTCCTCCAAAGCGTCCAAACTGTCCTGCCGATCCAACTCGGCTTCTCTTTCTTCGTACATGCGCACGCGAGGTGAGTCATGAATTATATCGCAGGGCAAAACTGCCTCAGCGCCGTATACCATAAAAAATGGTGTGAATCCGGTTGTATGGTTTGGCGTGGTCTGCAGCCCCCAGAGTACGAAGTCGAGCTCCTCTACCCAGTGCATGTTAGATTCCGTGAGGGACCGCACTAATCTGGGTTTGATGCCGCTCATGATTAGACCATTTGCTCATTCCACTTGACCGTTAGTTTGAGGGTGGTAGACTGAAGCGTAGTCGAGCTTGATGCCCATGTTTTTGCACCAGAGTTTCACCTCGTCGGCCGTGAAATTTGTGCCGTTATCAGTGATGATGCTGTGGGGGATGCCAAAGCAGTGTACTACCCCGGATATGAAGTCTATCACAGGTCCGGATTCTGCCGTTTTTACCGGCTTGGCCTCTATCCATTTGGTGAATTTATCCACCATGACCAATAAGTATTTGTGCTTGTGGGTTCCCCCTTTAAGGGGTCCAACCATGTCAAGCCCCTAGACCACGAACGCCCAAGTGATGGGTATAGTTTTGAGGGCGGTGGGTGGCATGTGGCTCTGATTAGCAAAGAGCTGGCAACCGACGCATCGTTGGACTAAGTCCTGAGCATCTGCCTAGGCGGTCGGCCAATAAAATCCTGTACGGAAGGCCTTGCCTACAAGGGCCCGGGCGACGGCGTGGTGCCTGCCGAGTCCGACGTGAATTTCAGCCAGGAGATTACGCCCTTCCTCTTCAGAGATACACCTTTGAAGGACTCCGGTCGTGCTTTTCTTATAAAGTTCTCCCTCATGGACCTTGTAGGCTTTCGACCGCCGAACTATGTAGCGGGCCTCATTTTGGTCTTCCAGAAGTTCCTGCCTGATTAAGTAGGCTAGGAATGGTTTTGTCCACGGGGCAATTACTGCCAGTATTTCGTGGGCTGAATCTGTTATTTCATTGGATGAGCCACCGATTGTGTCAGAATTTTCTGTGTTAGGTGATGCAGTTGGTTCTGGATTGTTATTTCCGGACTCCTCTTCCCATAATACGGATGGCCTAAAGAGCCGCTCCAGGAAGATGTTTGGAGGGACGGCGTTGCGTTTCGCGCCGATGCGTGCCAACACATCTGTTGCCTGGTTATTGTCCTGGGCTACATGGTGGAATTCGAGTCCTTCGAACCGGGCTGACATTTTTGGGACGGCGTTACGGTAGGCTGCCGTTTTCGGATCCTTGGCATCAAAGTCTCCATTTACTTGGGATATTGCGAGGTGTGAATCCCCGCGCACCTCTAGGCGTTGAATAACCATGGAGATTGCCATCCGGAGGCCATGTAGAAGGGCCTCGTATTCGGCTGCATTGTTGGAGTCCATGTACATTATTTCAAGCACGTATTGGTCTGTGTCTCCGGTTGGGGACGTCAAGACGACGCCAGCCCCCAAGCCAGCCAACATTTTGGAGCTGTCGAAATGCATGATCCAGTTGGAGTATGCGCCGTACTCTTTAGGGAGTTTGGCTTCGGTCCATTCGGCGATGAAGTCGGCCAGAACTTGCGACTTGATAGCTCGCCGTGGTTTGTAGGTTATGTCAAATGGTAAGAGCTCAATGGCCCATTTTGCAATCCTGCCCGTCGCATCGCGATTGTTTATAATGTCGTTGAGAGGTACTTCGGAGGCCACCATTATGGAACACTCTTGAAAGTAGTGTCGCAGCTTCCGGGATGCCATGAACACCGCATACGCTATCTTTTGATAGTGTGGGTACCGGGACTTGCATGGAGTTAAGACAGTGGATACGTAGTACACTGGTTTTTGAAGAGGGAATTTGTGCCCTTCTGTTTCTCGTTCGACGACGAGTACCGCGCTGACAACTTGATGTGTTGCTGCGATATATAATAACATTGGTTCGCCCAGGTTGGGCGCAGCCAGGACCGGATTGTTGCCAATACGGTCTTAAATTCTTCGAGTTCGGCCGTGGCAGCATCCGTCCATTCGAAATGTTCAGTGCGCCGGAGGAGGCGATAGAGGGGCAGTGCCTTTTCTCCCAAACGGGAGATGAAGCGGCTTAGAGCCGCCACGCATCCAGTTAGTTTTTGTATTTGCTTGAGGTCTTTTGGGATATCCAATTGTGACAGAGCTCGGATCTTGGCTGGGTTTTCTTCAATTTCTCTACCGGATACGATGAAGCCCAAGAGCTTTCCGGCTAGTACGCCGAAAACACATTTTTCCGGGTTGATCTTAATGTCATATGCTCGGAGGTTGTCGAATGTCACCCTCAAGTCATCTACTAGAGTTTCGACGTGTTTGGTCTTGACGACCACATCGTCTACATATGCCTCGATTGTTTTGCCTATCTGGGTGGCCAGACATGTCTGAATCATGCGCTGATATGTTGCGCCGGCGTTTTTGAGTCCGAAGGGCATTGTGTTGAAGCAGAATGGTCCGTATGGAGTAATAAATGCCGTTGCGGCCTGGTCCTTTTCCGCCATCTTGATTTGATGGTATCCAGAGTATGCGTCGAGGAAGCACAATGAATCGTGCCCTGCGGTAGCATCGATGATTTGGTCGATGCGAGGGAGAGGGAAAGGGTCCTATGGACAGGCCTTGTTAAGGTCTTTCAAATCGACACAAAGGCGCCAGGATTTGTCCTTTTTTGGTACCATTACCAGGTTGGCTAGCCAGTCCGGATGTTTTATATCTCTGATGAATTCGGCTTCTAAGAGTTTGGCTAGCTCCTCTCCCATTACCTGTCTTTTAGGTTCGGAAAATTGCCGAAGGGCTTGTTTGACTGGCTTGAATCCTTTTAGGATGTTTAGGCTGTGTTCTTCCAGCTTGCGTGGGATTCCTGGCATGTCTGAAGGGTGCCAGGCGAAAATGTCCCAATTTTCCCGAAGGAATACTCGTAGTGCGGCTTCTACATCAGGATTCAATTGTGCCCCGATGGAGGCCGTCTTTGTGGGGTCCGTTGGATGGACCTAGAATTTGACTACTTCGTCCGCTGGTTTAAAGGAGGTGGACTTGGACCTCTTATCAAGTATCACATCGTCCCTATCCACCATGGAGCGCAGCACAGGGAGTTCCTCTGCCGCTAGGGCTTCGGATAATGCCTCTAGGGCTAGTGCGGTGGTCTTATTTTCAGCGCGGAGTGCTATATCTGGATCACTGGCGTGAGTGATTATTCCATTGGGCCCGGGCAGTTTGAGCTTCATGTACCTGTAATGGGGTATAGCTTGGAAGATTGTGAATGCCTCTCGCCCTAACAAGGAATGATATCCGCTGCCGAATGGGGCCACTTGGAACGTGACCTCTTCGGACCTATAATTGTCCGGCGAGCCGAACACTACGTCTAGTGTGATTTTTCCTGTGCAGCGTACTTCTCGACTAGGTATTATTCCCCTGAAGGTTGTGCTGCTTCGCTCAATGCGGCTCCAGTCAATTTCCATTTTTTGAAGGGTTTCCTCGTAGATGAGGTTTAATCCGCTGCCACCATCCATGAGTACCTTGGTAAGACGAAAGCCGTCCACTATCGGACTGAGGACCAATGCGGCTGGTGCTCGAGCTGTTCGGAATTTAGGCTCATCGCTGGCATTGAAGGTGATGGCCGTGTCGCTCCATGGATTTGTTGTTGCTTCTTGGTAGACTTCGGCGAGGCTGCGGATTATTCGTTTCCGCATGTTATTTGATGCGAAAGTCTCGAAGACTGTTAATACCGTACTGGTACTGCTGGGCTGGTTGCCCGGGGCTAGAAATCCTTCACCACTTTTGGCCACCTGCCGTAGTATCCAACATGCTCGAAGGCTATGTGTTGGAGTGGCGCCCTCCGTACTGTGGATTTTGCAGGGTCCGTTGAGCCATCCCTCCAGTACTATTCCGTGCCCTTTAGGGGGTTTTTGCTTTTTGGTTTTTAACCCAGGTGCTTGAGTATGACGCACCCTTTTATTTCGGACTGGGTTTGTATTCAGGGCCGGGTTGTCCCAAAACCTAGTTTTGGTTTTCCAGGCACTTTCCATCGCACAGTATTTTTGTACAATGGTCGCTAGGTCGGCGAAGCGTGTAACTTCGCGACAACTTATGGCGTTCATGATTCCCTTGTCCGTGCAATTGTTGCAAAAAATTGAAATCGCGCTTTCTTCACGGCAGTCCTTTATCCTGTTCATAACCAGGAGGAATCTGGCCCAGTAATGATGTACTGTTTCATTGGGCTCTTGCCATATTTCAGATAGATCTCTTATGTTTGGGTGGGCGGGTGGAATTAAATTCAGAACCCCGCCAGATCTGAGGCTCAAAGGCCAAGAAGTTTCCGGATTTGGAAGCTTTGTTTGTTGGATGTTTTCCGACAAATCTGGTCTGATGCCTGACTTTAGGTTCAGTATTTGATTGACGTCCGTCCCTCCGCGGGAATCCGGCATGGAGGGATCGGGATTCCGGACATAGCTGGTTTTTAACATAGAAGAAGAGTCGCCGCATTGTTCCTCTACCACAACAACATGGTGGGTAGCCCAGGGAGAGTTGATTTCTCTCAGATCGGTTTTAAGACCAATCTGATCGTAGTCTGTAGCGACTCCCAGGGCGGCGATGCGATCCAAGAGCTCGTTTACGAAGGAGAGCTCAATCGGATCTAGCTGTTCGGCGAATTCCGAGCTGACGTGAAGATCGCTTTTGATGACCTGAGAGGTCATCATCGGGGCTGTGGCCGAACAGGCGGTCATAAGAAAACCACATAGCCGGATAGTTTGGCCGGCGGCCAAAGCTCCCTTGACGATGGCGCCGTCTTTAATGACGGGAAAAGGCATCCTTCCTGATTGCGATGGCACAGAGGAACTCTCAATGAAAGCACCAATGTCGGTGTCAAAACCGGTGGATCTCGGGTAGGGGTCCCGAACTGTGCGTCTAGGCGGATGGTAATAGGAGACAAGGGACACGATGTTTTACCCATGTTCGGGCCCTCTTGATGGACGTAAAACCCTACGTCCTGCTTGATTAATATTGATGATGTGTGTTACAAGAGTAGATCTACCACGAGATCAAGGAGGGTAAAACCCTAGAAGCTAGCCTATGGTATGATTGTTGTTCGTCCTACGGACTAAAGCCATCCGGTTTATATAGACAGCGGAGAGGGCTAGGGTTACAAAGAGTCGGTTACAATGGTAGGAGATCTACATATCCGTATCGCCAAGCTTGCCTTCCACGCCAAGGAAAGTCCCATCCGGACACGGGACGAAGTGTTCAATCTTGTATCTTCATAGTCTTGGAGTCCGGCCGATGATAATAGTCCGGCTATCCGGACACCCCCTAGTCCAGGACTCCCTCACCTGGCTCCCATGTTTTGGTACCTTACGTTCCGCTATATCGGCTAAGGTATCGATCGGAGAACTACTGCGATTGTGCCCTAGTTGAGCTGGGTTAAGGACCTCAGTAGAGATAGCTAAAACTGACCGTCATGATAGGGCGAGAGCCGGTCGCTGTTCGAGAGGTTTTCGAGTCCCTAAAGACTTATGCCGCTTAGAGTGAGGAGCTAGCTTTGTCTGGCCTAGGTGTGGATAGTGCCCCATACTCGGTCTTCCGAATACTAGGGGCTTCGCCGAAATTTAAAATTCTAGAATTCTATGGCTAAGTGAGAGTGATAAAGCATTATAGTCTGATTGCCTTGTTCATTGTGCGGAGCGCCTCCCTCGAAGGACCCAAGAATGGGAACAAGAGCGCTCAGGTTTATCCCGAACACCCCAGCACTCGTGGCATGGTGGTAGAAGCCGACGACTCGCATATCTCTGATTTAATAAACGGCCGCACATAAGGTAATATTTTGAATTAAAAAAGCGTTTCTTAGCGCATATGAACAAGTTTTCAGCGCATAGGATAACACGAGCGAGTTTACTCAAAAAATACATCCTTGGAACACTCATTCGCCAAAAGACAGGCACCCTTCAGGATGCCCTCATAATACAACTCGGGCTTGCGATTCTCCTTCCCCTCTGGTGGCCCATCCGTCACCAGCTTCTCAGCATCCATCTTGCCCTAGTGTACTTTAACACGGGCAAGTGCCCTACGGGCGCCTTCGATGCATACAGAGCGCTTGATGATTTCAAGCCATGGACAGGCATCCACCAGCCGCCTCACCAGCCCAAAGTAGCTCCAAGGCATGACCTCCCCAAGCCATAGCCGGCCTATAAGGCCCTTCATGGCCTGTTCGGCTTCCTTAGAAGCTCGACCAGCTGCTTCAGCTGGTCGCTCAAGGGCACCGGGTGTCCGGCCTCAACATACTGGGACCAGAACACCTTCTCCGTTGAGCTCCCTTCCCTGGTTCGGTAGAATGCGGCAGCGTCGGACACACTGCGGGGCATATCTATGAATGCTCCTGGAGAGCTCCGGACTCGGGTAAGTAACAAGTAATTTACTTTCACGTGCTTGCTTTGCATAAAGAATGCCTTACCCGCCGCTATCTTTTTCATCGCCTCAATTTCCTGGAGGGCTTTTTGGGCTTCGTCCTTGGCAGATTTGGCGCTTTCAAGGGCCGAGGCAAGCTCGGACTCTTGAGTCTTTGAGTCAACCTCCGAACTCTTGTGTTTCTTCACAAGAGCGTGGAGCTCTTGCTGCACCTCCGCCACCCGCGCCTCCTGCTTTTCTCGCTTGGTGCGCTCCACGGCCGCATTGTCTTCGGCCTTGGACAGCGCTTCCTTCAGGGTCGCCACCTCGCTTGTGGCCCCTGTAATACTCACGATGGTCCTGTCATTATTTGCAACCAGATATATTTATATACTTACATAAGGTACTACTTACCCTCCTTGTCCTCGAGCTGCTTCTTGGCAAGGCGAAGCTCATTCTCGGACCACTCGAGGCTCTGCTTCAATGCATCGACCTCTGCAGTTAGTGCGGCAGAGGTCAGCAGCGCAACCTGCATTCTCACATTGACTCCTGCGTATATCTTTTTTGATCCTCAGTTCGGCTTTTCTTTCCAAACACCAAACTGAGCATCAGGGGCTACTGTCTATGCGGTAATATTTTTACATATCTTAAATACATACCTGAAAGCCTGTTAGAAGGCTGGCACAGGCTTCTGTCAACCCGCTCTTGGCAAACTGAACCTTCTGGATCACCGCACTCATAATAGTGCGGTGCTCCTCGTCGATGGAGGCGCCGTTAAGCACCTCCAGCAAATTATCCAGTGCCTCCGGTTGGACGGAGGTCACCGGCCTCGTAGGCCTGCCCTTCTTGCTAGGGGGCCGCCTGCCGGATTCCGGAACCACTGAAGGTTCCGGTGCGGTGTCCGGCCCAGGGCCGGACATAGAGCCCTCTGGGGTTTCATCCCCTTTGCGCCTGGAGTCCGGGAGGTCGCCTTGCGGCGCCTCCAGGACCACCTCCTCCTGGCTTAGCCCCTTTTGGGACTCCACCTCGGCATCATCCGTAGGGCAAGGGGAGGTAGCAGTCGGGAGTGAAAGACTATTCACGTCCGACGAATCTAGGGAGCCACTCGATGAAGCATCGAGTCGGGCCTTGGGTGGACTGCATGATTATATTCGGCGTCAGAAGATATTGTGCAATAAAGGAGCACCATGAGTTATTCTGGTATCCGGATACTTACGATTTTGCCAGGGGCTTGGCCCTGGATGGCCACTCCTCTCCGCCGTCGTCGGCGTTGGTGGAGTAGTCCGGAAGAAGGTTCTTTCCCTTCTTGGACCCTCCGGCCTCCCTAGTTGGGGTGGCCTTCCTTTTCTTTCCTCCCCCCGTTGGAGGGGGAGAGGCTTCTTTTTCCTCCTCCTCGTCTTCATGGGAGGAGTGCGCTTCGGAGTCGTCGGGCAATGAATCCGACATCACCAGGCGCCGGGAGCTCTTTCGAGTTCCCATGGCCTTCTTCCTGGCCAGCACCATGTAAGGTGCCGGGACCAGCAGTTTCACCAAGCGGGCATCTGCTGGGCCTTCGGGCAAAGGAGCCGGACAGTCGATCTGTCCGGACATCTTCTTCCAGCCATATCAAAGGAGCGGGAGCTTAGATCCAGCATAGAGTCAAACTATGAAAAACAAGTATCCCGTAAAGGGTAAAACAAGCTTACTGCGCTGGCTTGGCGCTTTGCACAGAATCCACGATCCTCGGTAGTGGGAGGGGGAACCTCGGAGCCCTTGAATAGCACCTTCCAGGCATCCTCGTGCGTTGTGTCAAAGAGCCTGGACAAAGTTTGGTGCTGGGCCGGGTCGAACTCCCAGAAATTAAAAGCCCGCCGTTGACACGGGAGGATCCGGCGGAAGAGCATGACCTGGACTACGTTAACAAGTTTAACCTTCTTATCAATCAGGTTTTGGACGCAGGTTTGGAGTCCGGTCACCTCTTCCGAATTACCCCATGACAGGCCCGTCTCTTTCCAGGAGGTGAGCCATGTGGGGATGCCAGATTGGAATTCAGGGGCCGCTGCCCATTCAGGGTCACGCGGCTCGGTGATGTAAAACCACCCCGATTGCCACCCTTTGATGGTTTCCACAAAGGAGCCCTCGAGCCATGTGACGTTGGGCATCTTGCCCACCATGGCGCCTCCACACTCCGCTTGCCGGCCGCCCACTACCTTCGTCTTGACATTGAAGGTCTTCAGCCATAAGCCGAAGTCGGGCTTGATGCGGAGGAAGACCTCGCACATGACGATAAACGCCGAGATGTTGAGGATGAAGTTCGGGGCCAGCTCATGGAAATCCAGGCCGTAGTAGAACATGAGCCCCCGGACAAATGGGTGGAGTGGGAAGCCCAGTCCGCGGAGGAAATGGGGGAGGAATACCACCCTCTCATGGGGCCTGGGGGTGGGGATGAGCTGCCCCTCATCTGGAAGCCGGTGCGCAATGTCGTTGGACAAGTATCCGGCCTTCCTCAACTTTTTGATGTGCCCCTCCGTGATGGTGGAGGCCATCCACCTGCCTCCCGCTCCAGACATGGCTGGAGAAGGTTGAGGTGGGAAGTGCAGACTTGGGCGCTGGAGCTCGAGTGCGCAGAAATGGATAAGCAAAGGAGGAAGAAGGCGTGGATGAGAAAGGTGGATCCTTATCCCCTTATATGGGCGGACCAAACTATGTGCCCCCACCAGCCTGGTAAAACACGCTTATCTCCCAAGCGCCGTGATTAATGGCGCAGTTGGGTTACCCACGCCCGTATTGATGAGAATCCCGGAATAAGGGGACACGATCTCTGCTTCAACAAGACATGCCAAGGAAACAACCTCACTAAATGTGCTGAGGTGGGACAGTAAAACGATTCGAATAAAGGCTTGGCCGTGGCGTGGTGTCACGCTGCGGAATACGTTAGCAGATTAGATTTGTACAAATATTATTCTCTCTATGATGGCATGTGGAACTTATTTTGCAGAGCCGGACACTATCCTTGTGTTCAAAATCTTCTATGAAGTATTCGGAGGAGGAACCCGCCTTGCAATGCCGAAGACAATCTGCGCGCTGGACTCGTTGTCATTGAAGCCTGGTTCAGGGGCTACTGAGGGAGTCCCGGATTAGGGGGTGTCCGAATGACCGGACTATAACCTTTGGCCGGACTCCTAGACTATGAAGATGCAAGATTGAAGACTTTGTCCCGTGTCCGGATGGGACTTGCCTTGGCGTGGAAGGCAAGCTTGGCGATACGGATATGTAGATCTCCTCCAATTGTAACCGACTCCGTGTAACCCTAGCCCTCTCCGGTGTCTATATAAACCGGAGGGTTTTAGTCCGTAGGACAAACTACAATCATACCATAGGCTAGCTTCTAGGGTTTAGCCTCTCTGATCTCGTGGTAGATCTACTCTTCTACTCCATATCATCAATATTAATCAAGCAGGAGTAGGGTTTTACCTCCATAGAGAGGGCCCGAACCTGGGGAAAAACATCGTGTCCCTTGTCTCCTGTTACCATCCGCCTAGACGCACAGTTCGGGACCCCCTACCCGAGATCCGCCGGTTTTGACACCGACAATGAACAACACATAAGCGCAACCCGGGGTTCGTCAATCATGGAGACCACTTCGGGACCCCAAAACTGAGTAGTAGTCCAAGAAACGGGCCAGAATCGGCCCAAACTGCGAGTCTTCACGACCAACACGTAAGGACAACTTGGGGTTCGACGACCGTGGAAATCGCATTGGGACCCCAAAACTGTGAGTACTAGTCCATGAAAGAGCACGAAATCGGACAAACTTAGGATTATTGATGAACGATTCATAAACGCGCCCCGGGGGTTCGTCAATCATGGAAATCGCTCACGGAACCCAAATCAGTGAGCAATAGTCCATGAAACAGGCCGGAATCGGCCAAAACTGTGATTGTTGATGACCGACACAAAAGCGCATATTGGGGTTCAACAACCATGGAAATCGCACTAGGAACCTAAAACTGAGTAATAGTGCAAGAAACGGGCCAGAATCGGCCAAAACTGCGATTGTTGATGACCGACACGAAAGCGCATATTGGGGTTCAACAACCATGGAAATTGCTTTGGCACCCCAAAAGGGTGAGTAATAGTCCTCACAATAGGTTAGAATCGACAAAAACCGCGAATGTTGATGACCGACACGTAAACGCACCCCAGGGTTCGTGAATCGTGGAAATCACCCCGGGACCCCAAAATAGTGAGAAATTCTACGAAACAGGCCAAAATTGGTCAAAACCATGAGTGTTGATGACCGACACGTAAACGCACCTTGGGGTTCAACAACTATGGAAATCTCTTTGGGACCCCAAAATGGTGAGTAATAATCGAAGAAATGCGTCAGAATTGGCCGAAACTGTGAGTGTTGACGACGGACACATAAAGGCACCCCGGGGATCTTCAATTGTTAAAATCGCTCTGGGACCCCAAACCGGTGAGTAATAGTCCACAAAATGGACCAGAATAGCCAAAATTGTGAGCGTTGATAACCGACACATAAATGCAACCCGGGGTTCGTCAATCGTAAATCACTCCAGGAACCTAAAACTGAGTAATAGTCCAAGAAACGGGCCAGAACTGGCCAAAACTGCGATTGTTGATGACCAACACGAAAGCGCATATTGGGGTTCAACAACCATGGAAATTGCTTTAGGACCCCAAAACGGTGAGTAATAGTCCACGCAATAGGTCAGAATAAAAAAACTGCGAGTGCTGATGACCGACACGTAAACGCACACCACGGTTCGTGAATCGTGGAAATCACTACGGTACCCCAAAATAGTGAGAAATTCTACGAAACAGGCCAAAATTGGACAAAACTGCGAGTGTTGATGACCGGCATGTAAGGACACCTCGGGGTTCAACAACTATGGAAATCGCTTCCGGACCCCAAAACAGTGAGTAATAATCCAAGAAACGGGTCTGAAATGGCCAAAACTGTGAGTGTTGACGCCTGACACGTAAAGGCAACCCGGAGATCTTCAATTTTGAAAATCACTCTGGGACCCCAAACCGTGAGTAATAGTCCCCGAAATGGACCAGAATAGCCACAATTGTGAGTGTTGATGACTGACATGTAAACACAACCCGAGGTTCATTAATCGTGGAAATCACTTCATGACCCCAAAACTGAGTAATAGTCCAACAAGCGGGCCAGAATCGGCCTAAACTGCGAGTCTTCACGACGAACACATAAGCACACCTTGGGGATCGACGACCATGGAAATCACTTTGGGACCCCAAAACGGTGAGTAATAGTCCATGAAAGAGCCCGAAATCGGACAAAGTTAGGATTATTGATGAACGATACATAAACGCACCCCGGGGGTTCGTCAATCATGGAAATCACTCAGGGACCCCAAACCAGTGAGTAATAGTCCATGAAACAGGCTAAAATCGACCAAAACCGCGAGTGTTGATGACCGACACATAAACGCACCCCGGGGTTCGTCAATCGTGGAAATCACTCCAGGAAGCTAAAACTGAGTAATAGTCCAAGAAACGGGCCAGAATCGGCCAAAACTGCGATTGTTGATGACCGACACGAAATCGCATATTGGGGTTCAACAACCATGGAAATCGCTTTAGGACCCCAAAACGGTGAGTAATAGTCCACGCAACTAGTCAGAATCGACAAAAACCGTGAGTGTTGATGACCGACACGTAAACGCACCTTGGGGTTCAACAACTAAGGAAATCGCTTCGGGACCCCAAAACAGTGAGTAATAATCAAAGAAACGGGTCAGAATTGGCAAAAACTATGAGTGTTGACAACGGACACGTAAAGGCACCCCGGGGATCTTCAATTGTTAAAATCGTTATGGGACCCCAAACCGGTGAGTAATAGTCCACGAAATGGACCAGAATAGGCAAAATTGTGAGTGTTGATGACCGATGCATAAACGCAACTCGGGGTTCGTCAATCGTGGAAATCACTCCGGGACCCCAAAACTGAGTAGTAGTCCAAGAAATGGGCCAGAATCGGCCCAAACTGCGAGTCTTCACGACCAACACGTAAGCACAACCTGGGGTTCGACGACCATGGAAATCGCTTTGGGACCCCAAAACTGTGAGTAATAGTCCATGAAAGAGCCCGAAATCGGACATACTTAGGATTATTGATGAACAATACATAAACGCGCCCTGGGGGTTCGTCAATCATGGAAATCGCTCAGGGACCCCAAATCATTGAGTAATAGTCCATGAAACGGGCCAGAATCGACAAAAACCACGAGTGTTGATGGCCGACACATAAATGCACCCTGGGGTTCGTCAATCATGGAAATCACTACAGGAACCTAAAAGTGAGTAATAGTCCAAGAAACGGGCCAGAACCGGCCAAAACTGCGATTGTTGATGACCGACACGAAAGCGCATATTGGGGTTCAACAACCATCGAAATCGCTTTGGGACCCCAAAACGGTGAGTAATAGTCCACGCAACAGGCCAGAATCGAAATAAACTGCGAGTGTTGATGACCGACACGTAAACGCACCTCGGGGTTCAACATCTATGGAAATCGCTTCGGGACCCCAAAACGGTGAGTAATAATCGAAGAAACGGGTCACAATTGGCAAAAACTTTGAGTGTTGACGACGGACACGTAAAGGCACCCCGGGGATCTTCAATTGTTAAAATTGCTTTGGGACCCCAAACCGGTGAGTAAAAGTCCACGAAATGGACCAGAATAGCAAAAATTGTGAGTGTTGATGACCGACACATAAACGCAACCCGGGGTTCGTCAATCATGGAAATTACTTCGGGACCCCAAAACTGAGTAGTAGTCCAAGAAATGGGCCAGAATCGGCCCAAACTACGAGTCTTCACGACCAACACGTGAGGACAACTTGGGGTTCGACGACCGTGGAAATCGCTTTGGGACCCCAAAACTATGAGTAATAGTGCTTGAAAGAGCCCAAAATCGGACAAACTTAGAATTATTGATGAACGATACATAAACGCGCCCCGGCGATTCGTCAATCACGGACCCGAAATCAGTGAGTAATAGTCCATGAAACGGGCCAGAATCGACAAAAACCGCGAGTGTTGATGCCCGACACATAAACGCACCCCGGGGTTCGTCAATCGTGGAAATCACTCCAGGAACCTAAAACTGAGTAATAGTCCAAGAAATAGGCCGGAATCGGCCAAAACTGCGATTGTTGATGACCGACACGAAAGCGCATATTGGGTTCAACAACCATGGAAATCGCTCTAGGAACCCAAAACTGAGTAATAGTCCAAGAAACGGGCCAAAATCGGCCAAAACTGCGATTGTTGATGACCGACACGAAAGCGCATATTGGGGTTCAACAACCATGGAAATTGCTTTGGGACCCCAAAACGGTGAGTAATAGTCCACGCAATAGGTCAGAATCGACAAAAACCGCGAGTGTTGATGACCGACACGTAAACGCACCCCGGGGTTCTTGAATCGTGGAAATCACCCCGGGACTCCAAAACAGTGAGAAATTCTACGAAACAGGCCAAAATTGGCCAAAACCGCGAGTGTTGATGACCGGCATGTAAGCGCACCTTGGGGTTCAACAACTATGGAAATCGCTTCCGGACCCCAAAACGGTGAGTAATAATCCAAGAAACGGGTCTGAATTGGCCAAACTGTGAGTGTTGACGACGGACACGTAAAGGCACCCTGGGGATCTTCAATTTTGAAAATCGCTCTGGGACCCCAAACCGGTGAGTAATAGTCCACGAAATGGACCAGAATAGCCAAAATTGTGAGTGTTGATGACCGACATGTAAACGCAACACGAGGTTCGTCAATCATGGAAATCACTTCGGGACCTCAAAACTGAGTAGTAGTCCAAGAAGCGGGCCAGAATCGGCCCAAACTGCGAGTCTTCATGACCAACACGTAAGTACATCTGGGGATCGACGACCATGGAAATCACTTTGGGACCCCAAAACGGTGAGTAATAGTCCATGAAACGGGCCGGAATCGACAAAACCCGCGAGTGTTAATGACCGACAACAAAACGCACCCCAGGGTTCGTCAATTGTGGAAATCACTTCGGGACCCCAAAACTGAGTAGTAGTCCAAGAAACGGGCTAGAATCGGCCAAAACTGCGATTGTTGATGACCGACACGAAAGCGCATATTGGGGTTCAACAACCATCATTATCTCTTTGGGACCCTAAAACGGTGAATAATAGTCCACGCAAGAGGCCAGAATCGAAAAAACCGTGAGTGTTGATGACCGACACGTAAACACACCTTGGGGTTCAACAACTATGGAAATCGCTTCGGGTCCCCAAAACGGTGAGTAATAATCGAAGAAACAGGTCAGAATTGGCCAAAACTACGAGTGTTGACGACGGACACGTAAAGGCACCCCGGGGTTCGTCAATCGTGGAAATCACTTCGGGACCCCAAAACTGAGTAGTAGTCCAAGAAACGGGCCGGAATCGACAACAACCGCGAGTGTTGATGACCGACACATAAACGCACCCCGGGGTTCGTCAATCGTGGAAATCACTCCAGGAACCTAAAACTGAGTAATAGTCCAAGAAATGGGCCAGAACCGGCCAAAACTGCGATTGTTGATGACTGACACGAAAGCGCATATTGGGGTTCAACAACCTTGGAAATTGCTTTGGGACCCAAAAACGGTAAGTAATAATCCACGCAAGAGGTCAGAATCGACAAAAACTTCGAGTGTTGATGACCGACACGTAAACGCACCCCGGGGTTCGTGAATCGTGGAAATCACCCCGGGACCCCAAAATAGTGAGAAATTCCACGAAACGGACCAGCATTGGCCAAAACCGCGAGTGTTGATAACCGGCATGTAAGCACCTTGGGGTTCAACAACTATGGAAATCGCTTCCGGACCCCAAAACGGTGAGTAATAATCCAAGAAACGGGTCTTAATTGGCCAAAATTGTGAGTGTTGACGACGAACACGTAAAGGCACCCCGGGGATCTTCAATTTAGAAAATCGATCTGGGACCCCAAACCGGCGAGTAATAGTCCAAGAAATCGACCAGAATAGCCAAAATTGTGAGTGTTGATAACCGACACGTAAACGCAACCCGAGGTTCGTCAATCGTGGAAATCACTCCAGGAACCTAAAACTGAGTAATAGTCCAAGAAATAGGCCAGAAGCGGCCAAAACTGCGATTGTTGATGACCGACACGAAAGCGCATATTGGGATTCAACAACCATGGAAATCGATCTAGGAACCTAAAACTGACTAATAGTCTAAGAAACGGGCCAGAATCGGCCAAAACTGCGATTGTTGATGACCGACACGAAAGCGCATTTTGGGGTTCAACAACCATGGAAATTGCTTTGGGACCCCAAAACAGTGAGTAATAGTCCATGCAATAGGTCAGAATCGACAAAAACCGCGAGTGTTGATGACCAACACGTAAACGCACCCCAGGGTTCTTGAATCGTGGAAATCACCCCAGGACTCCAAAACAGTGAGAAATTCTACAAAACTTGCCAAAATTGGCCAAAACTGCGAGTGTTGATGACCGACATGTAAGCGCACCTTAGGGTTCAACAACTATGGAAATCGCTTCCGGACCACAAAATGGTGAGTAATAATCCAAGAAACGGGTATGAATTGGCCAAACTATGAGTGTTGACGATGGACACGTATCTTCAATTTTGAAAATCGCTCTGGGACCCCAAACTGGTGAGTAATAGTCCACAAAATGGACCAGAATAGCCAAAATTGTGAGTGTTGATGACCGACATGTAAACGCAACCCAAGGTTCGTCAATCATGGAAATCACTTCGGGACCTCAAAACTGAGTAGTAGTCCAAGAAGCGGGCCAGAACCGGCCCAAACTGCGAGTCTTCACGACCAACACGTAAGCACACCTTGGGGATCGACGACCATGGAAATCGCTTTGGGATCCCAAAATGGTGAGTAATAGTCCATGAAAGAGCTCGAAATCGGACAAACATAGGATTATTGATGAACGATACATAAACGCACCCCGCGGGTTCGTCAATCATGGAAATCGCTCAAGGACCCCAAATCAGTGAGTAATAGTCCATGAAACGGGCAGGAATCGACAAAAACCGCGAGTGTTAATGACCGACACATAAACGCACCCCAGGGTTCGTCAATTGTGGAAAGCACTCCAGGAACCTAAAACTGAGTAATAGTGCAAGAAAGTGGCCAAAATCGGCTAAAACTGCGATTGTTGATGACCGACACGAAAGCGCATATTGGGGTTCAACAACCATCGTTATCTCTTTGGGACCCAAAAACGGTGAGTAATAGTCCACGCAACAGGCCAGAATCGAAAAAAACCGTGAGTGTTGATGACTGACCCGTAAACACACCTTGGGGTTCAACAACTATGGAAATCGCTTCGGGACCCCAAAACGGTGAGTAATAATCGAAGAAACGGGCCAGAATTGGCCAAAACTATGAGTGTTGACGACGGAGACGTAAAGGCACCCCGGGGATCTTCAATTGTTAAAATCACTCTGGGACCCCAAACCGGTGAGTAAAAGTCCACGAAATGGACCAGAATAGCCAAAATTGTGAGTGTTGATGACCGACACATAAACGCAACCCGGGGTTTGTCAATCGTGGAAATCACTTCAGGACCCCAAAACTGAGTAGTAGTCCAAGAAACGGGCCAGAATCGGCCCAAACTCCGAGTCTTCACGACCAACACGTAAGCACAACTTGGGGTTCGACGACCGTGGAAATCGCTCTGGGACCCCAAAACTGTGAGTAATAGTCCATGAAACAGGCCGGAATCGACAAAAACCGCGAGTGTTGATGACCGACACATAAACGCACCCCGGTGTTCATCAATCGTGGAAATCACTCTAGGAACCTAAAACTGAGTAATAGTCCAAGAAACGGGCCAGAACCGGCCAAAACTGCGATTGTTGATGACCGACACAAAAGCGCATATTGGGGTTCAACAACCATGGAAATTGTTTTGGGACCCCAAAACGGTAAGTAATAATCCACGCAAGAGGTCAGAATCGACAAAAACCGCGAGTGTTGATGACCGACAAGTAAACGCACCCCGGGGTTCTTGAATCGTGGAAATCACCCCGGGACTCCAAAACAGTGAGAAATTGTACGAAACAGGCCAAAATTGGCCAAAACCGCGAGTGTTGATGACCGGCATGTAAGCGCACCTTGGGGTTCAGCAACTATGGAAATCGCTTCTGGACCCCAAAACGGTGAGTAATAATCCAAGAAACGGGTCTGAATTGGCCAAACTGTGAGTGTTGACGACGGACACGTAAAGGCACCCTGGGGATCTTCAATTTTGAAAATCGCTCTGGGACCCCAAACCGGTGAGTAATAGTCCA